>NC_092734.1:29970618-30178778 GCF_047496885.1 Scyliorhinus torazame
CTCTTCATTTACCTGAGGAAGGAGCAGTGCTCCAAAAGCTAGTGTTTCGAAACAATCCTGTTGGATTTTAACCTGTTGTTGTAAGAATCATAGAATTTACAGAATTTACAGTGCAGAAGGAGGCCATTTGCCCATCGAGTCTGCACCGGCCCTTACAAAGAGTATCCTACTTAAGCCCACGTATCAACATTATCCCCGTAACCCAATAACCCACACTTAACATTTTTTGGACACTAAGGACAATTTAGCATTGCCAATCCACCTAACCTGCACATCTTTGGACTGTGGGAGGAAACCGGAGCACCCGGAGGAAACCCACGCAGACACGGGGAGAACGTGCGTGGGAGGAAACCGGAGCACCCGGAGGAAACCCACGCAGACACGGGGAGAACGTGCAGACTCCGCACAGACAGTGACCCAGTGGGGAATCGAACCTGGGACCCTGCAGCTGTGAAACAACTGTGCTAACCACAGTGCAACCATGCTGCCAGAAATAAGACTTCTTACTTTCTTTACAAATGCCGAAATAAAAATATTTGTAAAAATAAAGCGGTTGTTGATTTGCTGGAAAACCCTTTAGTTTAACGAAGGTGGGTAGTTTGCAAATGCTCAATCTGCAACTTTCCCTGGGACCACACGAGGGGTTTGTTTTAAACACCAGACTTGCAGGCTGGGTGACAGCAGACTGACACAGCGGACCCCCCCACACCACACACACTCACCAGACCCCCCCCCCCCCAATCACCAGACCCTCCCCCCACTCCCTAGATCCCTCCCTCCACTCCCCAGACCCCCCCCCCATCAGACCCTCCCCCCACTCACCACCCCCCACTCACCAGACTCCCCCCACTCACCAGAACCCCCCCACTCACCAGACCACCCCCCCCCACTCACCAGAACCCCCCATTCACAAGACTCCCACCCACCAGACCCCCCCTCACCAGACCCCCCATCCCCACTCACCAGAGCCCCCCCTCTCTCCCACCCCCACCCCACTCACCAGACCATCGCAGTTGCTGAGGGCCAGGCTGCCCCCCGGCACGCCGGTGATGTCCCCGGTGAAGAGGCAGTGCCCCCTGAGTGGCTGCCAGTCCTGCGGCCACTCTGCCGCCGCCCCGGGGGCTAGCAGCCTGGCTTTGTGCCGCAGCCGCAAGTGCAGCTCCCTCCCGAACACGGTGACATTGAAGTAGGGGCCGCCTGGCCCGGTGCCTCGGCCCGGGGGCGCTGCGAGCGAGCCGCCGGGGGGAGCCCGGGACCCCCGCCCCGGTCGACACGACATGGGACAGGTAGCGGCCCTGGTGGTCGGTGCTGAGCGGGATGACCAGCCCGTAATCCGTTAGCCTCCGGGACAGCACATCTGCAGCGGACAGCACATCTGCAGCGGAAAGAAAGCCATTAATCCAGGGCGATGCCCCAGTGCCCCCCTCCCCAAAATAACCAGCTTCCAACATTAGCAGCAACATTTCAAATCAATTAAACAGCAAACTGCTCCCTCTCGCTTCAAACTTTAGCCGAGTACAATGGTTGTTTCTCCACTGTCTGAGTTTAGGGATGGGGTAGGGGAGAGGGTAAAGAAGGGGGAGGGGGAAGGGGAGAGGGAGAGGGGTGAGAGGGGGAGAGGGAGAGGGGTGAGAGGGGAAGGGCGCTCCAGTGGATTTTAATCGCAGAGGACAAAAGAATGCAGAGAAGTTGCTGTTTTATTTCCTGTTGCCCATTCAAATCCTTACCTTCCGCCTCCCCTGCGGGGAGCCTGAATTGCAGCAAGAGTGTGGATGGAAGAGAAGAACAAACAGAGGGAGTCCATCTCCTTCCCCGGGGGGGGGGACACAAGAGGCGAAGCGACCGGGAGAACTTGCTGCCTCCAGTCGGTGCACGGTGGCGATTGCAGAGCATTAACCAAATGAAAAAGGGGGAGGCGGTGGTGGGACCTTCCCTCCACCCCCTTTCCACCCCACAAACACACCCCTGATGCGACTGACAGGAGGAGGGAGGGAGGGGGGATGCACTGGGTATTGTTCAGGGAGGGGGGGGGGGGGGTCAGGGAGATGAGATCCCCCCCTTTTTTGCGTTGCGATCAATGGAAGGCAGCAGCAGCTCAGACTGCGGCTCACAGACCGACCCCGGGGACTTGCTGCAGGGGAAAGGGTGAGACACACCTCACCTCAACCCAGCTCCTCCCCCCCTCCCCTCCCTCACCCTCGCCCTCCCCTCCCTCACCCTCCCCTCCCCTCCCTCCTTCCCCCTCCCTCCCTCCTTCCCCCTCCTTCCTTCCCTCACCCCCCTCCCTCACCCCCTCCCTCCTCTCACCCCCTCCCTCTCCCTCCCTCCCTCACCCCCCTCCCTCCCTCCCTCTCCCCCCCCTCCCTCACCCCCCCTCTCACCCTCACCCTCCTCCCCCCCTCTCCTCATCCCCCCTCCTCATCCCCCCTCTCCCTCACCCCCCTCTCCCTCACCTCCTCACCCCCCTCCCTCTCCCCCTCCCTCACCCCTCCCTCTCCCCTCCCTCACCCCCTCTCCTCATCCCTCACGCCCCTCCCTCTCCCCCCTCCCTCTCCCTCTCCACTCCCTCTCCCCCTCCCTCTCCACCTCCTCCTCCCCTCCCTCACCCCTCTCGCCTCCCTCGCCCCCTCCCTCACCCCCTCCCTCCCTCACCCCCCTCCCTCCCTCACCCCTCCTCCCCTCACCCCTCCCTCCTCACCCCCTCCCTCCCTCACCCCCCTCCCTCACCCCCCTCTCTCCCCCTCACCCCCCTCCCTCCTCTCCCCCTCACCCCCCCTCCCTCTCCCCCCTCACCCCCCTCCCTCTCCCCCTCACCCCCCTCCCTCTCCCTCCCTCCCTCACCCCCTCCTCTCCCTCTCCCCTCCCTCCCTCCTCACCTCCCTCCCTCACCTCCCTCCCTCACCCCCCTCCCTCACCCCCCTCCCTCACCCCCTCCCTCCCCTCCCTCACCCCCCTCCCTCCCTCACCCCCTCCCTCCCTCCCTCAGCCCTCCCTGACGGGCCGAGTTCCCGACGGCGCGGGACACGTGTGGCCCTGAGCCGGCTGCGGACTGCGTCCAGCGCCGCCACACACTCGGCCGGATCCGTGCCGCTGACCGGGGTGGGGGGACATCTGTCAGGGCTGGGGAGACTGGTGGGGGTGGCCAGGGGCTGGGCTGTGTTCCACTGTATCACCAATTGTTTAAGACCATAAGACATAGGAGCGGAAGTAAGGCCATTCGGCCCATCGAGTCCACTCCACCATTCAATCATGGCTGTTACGCGAGATCCGGAAGGAGAAAATAATTTTTTTCAAAGGGATTTGGAGGTCTTCCTTATTCGTCCGATTGGTTGGAATTTGGGAAGGAGGCTGTCAGAACCTGCCTGTCAGAATTGGAGGTGCGGAGGAACAATTGAGGTTAAAGCGCGCAACGGGTTGGGGTAGTGTAGCCATCTGGGATGGCCACTTACAACAAGAAACATGGACGTTCGCAAAGCCTAAAGGGATACTCGGCCAATGTAAGATTCAGGCAGGCACAGAGCCTGAATATATATTCGGGAGCAGATAATCCAGGCAGCATCGAACCCCCAGCCGATTAGCATTTTAATGACCCATCTCCGTAAGACCAAGGACTGATACGCAGGTATCCGAGACAATTCCAGATATTTCTGCGCCGCTCCCCTTAGTAAGGAAGCATGAACATCAAAGGTCAATGACCGCTTAGGACACGCCCAGCCATCAAGGCTGTCCCTTTATTGGCTCAGATCGAAGGCAGTGATCCCTCTCCCTCCCTCCCTCCCTCCCTCTCCCTCCCTCCCTCCCTCTCCCTCTCCCTCCCGCACAGTTAATGACCATTTATTTTCTTACACTGATACGGGACAGTATTTAATCTGGGTTACGTGTTGGTAGAGCAGAAAAAATGCGAAAAAGCACATTCACTGAAAAACCATCTCAGATTTTTGATGTTTGCCCACATTTCTTTTGGGGACGATGCTCCTGTCATTACATGGAAGTGAAAAGTCTGAATTGCAATTTACAACTATTCTCTGACTACTGGAGGGGCAAATAGGGAGCCAGGATTCTCCGTCGCGAGTTCCACCTCTACCGCTGCGAGCGAGGACGGAGAATTTGGCGTCAGCCGAATCTCCCATTCCGATCAGGGGGATCGGAGAATCCGCTGGCGTGAACAGATGGAGGGCGGGATTCTCCGAAATGGAGACAGCGTGTCCACACCGTTGTGAACACCGTCGCTGAAGAGGCATGCCCGCCAATCGGTGGGCCCCGATCGCGGGCCAGACCCTATAGGAGGCCCCCCCCGTGAAGGAGCCCCGCCCCCCTCCCCAACAGGCCGCCCCCCCCCCACCCTGCGCGCAGAGTTCCCGCCAGCTGCGAGCAGGTGTGAACGGCGTTGGCGAGACTCTGCCGTTTCCGTGCGGCCGCTCGGCCCATCAAGGCCAGAGAAATGGCGGCCTGGCCGCGGACAGCGGCCCGCCCCGCACCAAACACGCCGGCGCAAATGGTGCCGATTCTCCGCTCCTCGGAGAATCGCGTGCCGGCGTCGGGGCGGCGTGGCGCTGTTGCAGCGATTCTCCGGCCCGCCACGGGGCTCGGAGAATCCCACCTGGTGTATCCCGCCCTAATGTTCAAACTTATTCCAAGTTGCTGTCAATGAATTGCACTTCTTTTCAACTTTTTCCTTTGCAAATTAATTAAACTAAAACCTTCTGCACTTCCGGGGTCCGTACCCCTCTATTCCCATCCTATTCATGTATTTGTCACCATGCTTCTTAAACGTCGCTATCGTCCCTGCTTCCACCACCTCCTCCGGCAGCGAGTCCCAGGCACCCACTACCCACTGTGTAAAAAACCTCGGGTGGGATTCTTCATTGCCCGACGCAGAAATCGTAATCGCCGATTGGGCGTAGAATCGATTCCGATGCCAGAATCCGGACCGACGCGGTTTGCGATTCTCCGCCTCCTCCAAACCGACGTCATTGTGACGCGGCCGGGTGCAGTCGCAAGGCCGTTGGCGCCTCGTCGACCGTCCCATCCACGATGCTCCGCCCCCGACGGGCCGAGTTCCCGACGGCGCGGGACCCGTGTGGCCTGAGCCGGCGTGCCGGCTGCGGACTGCGTCCAGCGCCGGCACACTCGGTCGGGATCCGTGCCGCTGACCGGGGTGGGGGGACATCTGTCAGGGCTGGGGAAACTGGTGGGGGTGGCCAGGGGCTGGGCTGTGTTCCACTGTATCACCAATTGTTTAAAACCATAAGACATAGGAGCGGAAGTAAGGCCATTCGGCCCATCGAGTCCACTCCACCATTCAATCATGGCTGTTACGCGAGATCCGGAAGGAGAAAATAATTTTTTTCCAAAGGGATTTGGAGGTCTTCCTTATTCGTCCGATTGGTTGGAATTTGGGAAGGAGGCTGTCAGAACCTGCCTGTCAGAATTGGAGGTGCGGAGGAACAATTGTGGTTAAAGCGCGCAACGGGTTGGGGTAGTGTAGCCATCTGGGATGGCCACTTACAACAAGAAACATGGACGTTCGCAAAGCCTAAAGGGATACTCAGCCAATGTAAGATTCAGGCAGGCACAGAGCCTGAATATATATTCGGGAGCAGATAATCCAGGCAGCATCGAAACCCCCAGCCGATTAGCATTTTAATGACCCATCTCCGTAAGACCAAGGACTGATACGCAGGTATCCGAGACAATTCCAGATATTTCTGCGCCGCTCCCCTTAGTAAGGAAGCATGAACATCAAAGGTCAATGACCGCTTAGGACACGCCCAGCCATCAAGGCTGTCCCTTTATTGGCTCAGATCGAAGGCAGTGATCGAGAACTGCCCAATTGATTTGGTCCAAACCTAAGGACCGCCCAAAAGAGCACGAAGCCCCCCAAGGATAAAGAGAGACACTGCCATGTGTTCGATCTCTTTGGACCTGGAGCTCCGGCAACGTCCATCTCCAACCACAGCACCACGGCCAGAAGCAAGTCCAAGTTCAACGCTCGCGACCAGATGGATGAGCCCAGCTGAACCGCAGTTACTTCTCCAGACCCGGCAGATCCAGATTCAAACAAAGGCCACTGTTCCTCTGACCTTAGCCGGGTGCCTGAAGTTAAGTACAGGTTGTCATAGTTGTTAGGTGTAGTTTATCTTGTAGTGTTTATGTTGCATGTATAAGTTAATCTTGTGTGTACATAAAGTATGATTGAACTTGAACTAACTAACCGGTTGTTGGGTCTTTGATCGATATCCGATTGAACCGTGTGGTGGTATCATTTGATACCTGGCAACTCTGAAAGCAATATAATATCAATATCTAGACAAAGGAAGGGCAAACTTATTGACTGCCATATTTATAGCGAGTAAATATAGCAACAATAGGGTGAGAGTCCCTCGCTGGCGGGCGAAGGGCTGGTTAGGGTTGTTGGAGGAGACGCTGAAGTTGACGCAAATCCTCGGGGCAGGCCAGGAACAATAACAATATTCTTCATTAGTGTCACAGGTAGGCTTACATTAACACTGCAATGAAGTTACTGTGAAAATCTCCTCGTCGCCACACTCGGGCGCCTGTTCGGGTACACTGAGGGAGAATTCAGAATGTCCAATTCACCTAACAAGGGCAGGCATCTCACCTGTGATCAGGGTGGGCTCATCGGGGATGGAGGGCATGTCCACAGCGATTGGCCACACAAGTTTACATGGATTACACAGTGAAACGTAAGGGAAGAGCCTTTGTGGGGGGCTTCTCACACACAGCTACCAATGTCTGCATGTGTAGCCATGAATCAGGGGGACATAGACCCTGCCTGGCTTGGCCCCTTGAATTTGGGAGTAGGCACAGGTATTAATACGAACAGAAGGAATAAAAATCCAGCAGATCTCTCTAAAGTCCACTATACATATATTTACAAATGTGCAGCAACAATGAACAATAATTATGCCCCCCAGCCACCAGAGTGAACTCTGAATGTCTTATTTTAAATTGCTTAACGCTCCGTCTAAGCGTTGCTCCGACATCCGTGGCAGAGGGGGACGCAGACTGCTGATCACTATTGTCTCTTGTCTCTGATGGGTTTGACGGACATCCTCTGGTAGCCTGAGGCCTGGAGGGTCCCAGCTTTCTTTGGGTCTCCCACTCTGGGGCAAGTGCATCGTCAGCAGTCCCAGAGGTTGGCTGTGCTAGCTTAATGTCAACTCATACCAACCTTTAACTACCCACAATCCTTTGCCCTTACACTTCCCGTACCGACCCACCCAGTATCCACCATGGGCAAATCTCAGGATCCATGTTGAGATGAAATGAATTAAAGAGTTATCGTGAAAGCTGTAATAGATTGAGAAAAACACTCCACGAAAACCCATTCTAAATTTTTTTGACCTCTCATGTACCTAATTCCTTATCAGAACAAACAGAATTGAATTCAAGCCCTCACATCAAATGCAACTAATCCTTTAAAGACCTCTTTCAGCGTGTCAATCAAACTTCGGACTCCTTAGAAAACTGCTCACAATATTCCACATGGGGTCTGACCAGAGCCTTATACAGCCTCAGCAGTACATCCCTTGTATTCTAGCCCTCTTGAAATGAATGCTAACATTGCATTTGCTTTCATAACTGCCAATTGAACCTGCATGTTAACCTTAAGAGAATCTTGAACAAGGACTCCCGAGTCCCTTCGTGCTTCAGATATCCGAATCCTTCCCTATTTGGAAATAATCTATGCCTCTATTCTTCCGACCAAAGTGCATAACAGCACACTTTTCCACCTGCCCCTTCTTTGCCCACTCTCCTAACCTATCCAAGTCCTTCTGCAGTCTCCCTGCTTCCTCAATACTACCTGTCTCTCTGCATTGGAAAATAGTGGCAGATTTATGAAGTAAGCTAAGGTTTTCTCTTTTACTGAAGAACTGTTGTAACTGTTAATTGTAAAACTATTTCTTTGTCGCTGATGTGGTTAATTCTGTGTTTAAATTAAAGTCTGTTTTAATATTTTTTTAAAAACTATTGATGTGAGTTATTACTCCTGTGGTACAGTAACATTTCCCCAGTTTTACAAATTGAAAATAGTTGGGTTCTCGTCTGGGATGCTACTTGTGGGACATGTTTGCTCTCCTTAACAATAATTTTGGCTTTGCTGGATTTCTTCCGATTTCATATCTTCTGCATCATGGAACTTTTCAGCTACCTCTATCCACGTTAGTTGCATCAGGTAATTCAGAGGGAGGAACCTCCATTTCATGAACTCTGTCTTTCCCAACTCGATGCTCTCTAATAGTTTTTACAGCACTCTGGAAGACTTTATTGTTGAGTAAACAGTTGCATTCCCTCATCTAGATGTCCTGTTCCATTACTCAATGACCCCAACAGAAAGGGTGTGTCTGTACACAGCATTTGAGGACAAAGTTGAGACCAGCGTTTTCCTATCATCGAATAGACAGCCAACATTCACTGTCTAACCTCACAGATGAGAAAGAGGGCCTCAATCCTTGAGCAACCTTACCCAGAATGAGTCAGGCTATTGGAGGAAGGAAAAATAACAAAGAGTTTAAAAAACAAAGTTTTAAAATAATTTATCGTTCTCAGGTTTATTCTGATTATTGAAGATGTATTTGGAAAAGTCCTTTTATGCATCAATGAAAGATATGGCTAGTTTTATTCCATTACCACAAAAACTAAAATACCGTTGAGGTTAGATAACATTAAGTCGCATATTTATGCCCAATTTTATACTGGCAGCTGGTCCTGGCTGTACTTGGTATGTTTTATGCATATTATGGGTTTGCATGTTTTTATAGCTAAATCGCCTGATGATATCCAGACTTAATATAGGAACTAGGAGCAGGAGTGGACCACCTGGCGCCTCGAGCCTACTGCGCCATTCCATAAGATCATGGCTGATCTTTTTGTGGACTCAGCTCCACTTACCCACCTGCTCACCATAACCCTTAATTCCTTTACTGTTCAAAAAGCTATCTATCTTTGCCTTAAAAACATCAAATGAAGGAGCCTCAACTGCTTCACTGGGCAGGGAATTCCACAGATTCACAACCCTTTGGGTGAAGAGGTTCCTCCTCAACTCAGTCCTAAATCTGCTCCCCCTTATTTTGAGGCTATGCCCCCTAGTTCTAGTTTCACCCGCCAGTGGAAACAACCTCCCTGCTTCTATCCTATCTATTCCCTTCACAATTTTATATGTTTCTATAAGATTCCCTCTCATTCTTCTAAATTCCAATGAGTATAGTCCCAGTCTACTCAACCTCTCCTCTATCCTCACCCTTATTAATAAAAGATTGAATGTTATGTGTATTTCAATCCTGCAAACTTTTCGAAATAACTGACTTGTATAAAAATAACTCAATTGCAATAAGATAAAAATACATAGTAGATTTTTTTTTAAATGTGTTTTCCGCATCCCTAAAGTGTAAATGCTATCAAAATGGATGTTTGCAAATGTTTAAAAACCAGCCCCGCTGCTGCTATGTAACATAAAAGTTATATTTTTGTCTGGTTCAGGGTTGTAATAGAATTATTATAAATTGAAGACCCAGTCTGTAGCTTTCATATTTATTCCTATTATTAGCAAATGGAACAAGCTTGTGGATTACAATTATATTGAAACCCTGAATTCCATACCCAATTTATTAGCCTGCTAAGCTTTTTAAATCACCAAATGATATTTACCCCTTGTTTATTGTTGTCTCCTTCTAAGACCTACATAACAAAACATTGGTTTGCAGGTGCAGCAGGTAATTAAGAAGACAAATGAAATGTTGTCCTTCATTGCTAGAGGGATGGAATTTAAAAACAGGGAAGGTATATTGCAGCTGTACGCGGTGCTGGTGAGGCCACATCTGGAGTACTGTGTACAGTTTTGGTCTCCTTACTTGACAAAGGATGTACTGGCACTGGAGGGGATGCGGAGGAGATTCACTAGATTGATTCCAGAGTTGAGAGGATTGGCTTCGAACTAGTTCTTATGTTCTTAACATATAGAATGTTACAAATAACATTTGCCAATAATTTTGGACTGACATTGTAAGATCACAAGTATACAAATTGTCCCGCTTTTTAAGTAGGAAACAAACACTCCTTCCTGGCCTTTTATGGTTTTTATTTTGTGCAGTCTGTTAATTTGATCAATTTAATGCAAAATGTACATGTCTTTTACCAGAAGGTGCAATGAGCACATAAATTCCATCTCTTTTATAGCACCACATGAAATGAGATGAAGTCATTCATCTTTATTTTGTACCATCCTTTCAATAATTTTTAAAAAAATCATCTTTATTGTCACAAGTAGTCTTACATTAATGCTGCAATGAAGTTACTGTGAAAAGCCCCTCGTCGCCACATTCCGGCACCTGTTCGGATACACAGAGGGAGAATTCAGAATGTCCAATTCACCTGACAGCATGTCTTTCGGGACTTGTGGAAGGAAACCGGAGCACCCGGAGGAAACCCACTCAGACGGGGACGGGGATTTAAAACAAGAATTTAGGGAGCTAAGGTGGAAGCTGAGAGCCAGGACAAACCATGTTCTCATCTCTGGTTTGTTGCCGGTGCCACGTGCTAGTGAGTTGAGAAACAGGGAGAGAGTGCAGATAAACACGTGGATACAGGGATGGTGTAGGAGGGAGGGTTTCAGTTACTTGGATAATTGGAGCACATTCTGGGGAAAGTGGGACCTGTACAGACAGGACGGTTTGCACCTGAACCAGAGGGGCACCAATATCCTGGGAGGGAAATTTGCTACGGCTCTTCGGGGGAGTTTAAACTAATTTGTCAGGGGGCTGGGAAAACGAGCTGTGTTCCAGAAGCCAGTGTTGAGAGTAGTGATGTACTGAGGAGGGTATCAAGGTCGCAGGAGTGTGCCGGCAGACAGAAAGGTGGGTTAAAGTGTGTCTACTTCAATACAAGGAGCATCCGGAATAAGGTAGGTGAACTTGGAGCGTGGATTGGTACTTGGGACTATGATGTTGTGGCCATTACGGAGACATGGTTAGAACAGGGGCAGGAATGGTTGTTGGAAGTTCCAGGGTATAGATGTTTCAGTAAGAGTAGGGAAGGTGGTAAAAGAGGTGGAGGAGTAGCATTGTTAATCAAGGATAGTTTAACGGCTGCAGAAAGGCAGTTTGAAGGGGATCTGCCTACTGAGGTAGTGTGGGCTGAAGTTAGAAATAGGAAAGGAGCGGTCACATTGTTAGGAGTTTTCTATAGGCCCCCAAATAGTAATAGAGATGTGGAGGAAGAAATTGCAAAACAGATTATAGATAGGTGTGGAGGTCTCAGGGTAGTTGTCATGGGTGACTTTAACTTTCCAAATATTGATTGGAACCTCTATAGGTTGAACAGTTCGGATGGGGCAGTTTTTGTACAGTGTGTGCAGGAGGGTTTCCTGACACAATATGTGGATAGGCCGACAAGAGGGGGGGGCCATATTGGATTTGGTACTGGGTAATGAACCGAGCCAAGTGTTAGCTTTGTTTGTGGGAGAGCACTTTGGAGATAGTGACCACAATTAGGTGTCTTTCACTATTGCAATGGTGCCATACGGCAGGGCAAGGTTTATAATTGAGGGAGGGGTAATTATGATGCGATTAGGCAAGAATTAGGGAGCATAAGATGGGAACAGAAACTGTCAGGGAAAGGCACAAATGAAAAGTGGAGCTTATTCAAGGAACAAATAACGCGTGTCCTTGATAGGCATGTCCCTGTCAGGCAGGGAGGAAATGGCCGTGTGAGGGAACCATGGTTCACAAAAGAGGTTGAATGGCTTGTCAAGAGGAAAAAGGAAAAGTATGTAAGGATGAGAAAACAAGGTTCAGTAGGGTCGCTTGAGGGTTACAAGGTAGCAAGGAATGAGCTGAAAAAAGGGCTAAGGAGAGCTAGGAGGGGGCTTGAGAAATCCTTGGCGGGTCGGATCAAGGAAAACCCCAAGGCTTTTTACTCTTATGTGAGAAATAAAAGAATGGCCAGGGTGAGGGTAGGTCAAGGACAGTAGTGGGAACTTGTGCATGGAGTCAGAAGAAATAGGAGAGGCATTGAATGAATACTTTTCTTCAGTGTTCACAAAGGAGAGGGGCCATGTTTTTGAGGATGAGAGTGTGATTCAAGTGGGTAGGCTGGAGGAAGTTGATGTTCTGAGGAAGGATGTATTAGCAATTTTGAAAAACCTGAGGGTCGACAAGTCCCCTGGGCCAGATGGGATATACCCTAGGATTCTTTGTGAGGCAAGGGATGAGATTGCAGAGCCTTTGGCTTTGATCTTTGGGTCCTAGCTGTCCTTGGGGATAGTGGCAGAGGACTGGAGAGTGCCGAATGTTGATCCTCTTTTCAAGAAAGGGAATAGGAATGACCCTAGTAATTATAGACCAGTTAGTCTTACTTCAGTGGTCGGGAAGATAATGGAAAAAGTCCTGAAGGATAGGATTTATGACCATTTGGAAAGATGCAGCTTAATCCGGGATAGTCAACATGGATTCGGGAAGGGTGGGTCTAGCCTCACAAATTTGATTGAATTCTTTGAGGAGATAACTAAGTGTGTAAATGAAGGTAGAGCAGTTGATGTCGTATACATGGATTTTAGTAAGGTTCCCCATGGTCGGCTCATGAAGAAAGTGAGGAGGTGTGGGATAGAGGGAAATTTGGCCAATTGGATAGGTAACTGGCTATCACATAGAAGACAGAGAGGGTGGTGGTAGATGGAAAATTTTCAGACTGGAGACCAGTTACCAACGGTGTACCACAGGAATCAGTGCTGGGTCCTCTGCTATTTGTGATTTTTATAAATGACTTGGAGGAGGGGGCTGAAGGGTGGGTCAGTAAATTTGCTTATGACACCAAGATTGGTGGAGTAGTGGATGAGGTGGAGGGCTGTTGTAGGCTGCAAAGAGACGTTGATAGGATGCAGAGCTGGGCCGAAAAATGGCAGATGGAGTTTAGCCCTGATAAGTGCGAGGTGATTCATTTTGGGAGAAATAATTTGAATGCGGATTACAGGGTCAACGGCAGGGTTCTGAGGACTGTGAAGGAACAGAGAGATCTTGGGGTTCATGTCCACAGATATCTGAAGGTTGCCACTCAAGTGGATAGAGCCGTGAAGAAGGCTTATAGTGTGTTAGCGTTTATTAACAGGGGGCTTGAGTTTAAGAGCCGTGAGGTTATGCTGCAAATATACATGACCCTGGTGAGACCACATTTGGAGTATTGGGTGCAGTTCTGGTCACCTCACTATAGGAAGGATGGGGAAGCATTGGAAAGGGTGCAAAGGAGATTTACCAGGATGCTGCCTGGTTTGCAGGATAGATCTTATGAGGAAAGATTGAGGGAGCTAGGGCTTTTCTCTTTGGAGTGGAGGAGGATGAGAGGCGACTTAATAGAGGTTTATAAGATAATGAGGGGGATAGATAGAGTGGACGTTCAGAGACTATTTCCTCGGGTGAATGTAGCTGTTACAAGGGGGCATAACTATAAGATTCAGGGTGGGAGATATAGGAGGGATGTCCGAGGTAGGTTCTTTACTCAGAGAGTGGTTAGGGTGTGGAATGGACTGCCTGCTGTGACAGTGGAGTCTGACACTTTCAAGCGGTTATTGGATAGGCACATGGAGCACACCAGAATGACAGGGAGTGGGATAGCTTGATCTTGGTTTCGGACAATGCTCGGCACAACATCGAGGGCCGAAGGGCCTGTTCTGTGCTGTTCTATACGGGGAGAACATGCAGACTCTGCACAGACAGTGACCCAAGCCGGGAATCGAACCTGGGACCCTGCAGCTGTGAAGCAACAGTGCTACCCACTGTGCTATCGTTTGCCCAGTGTAGTCATTGAACAGAAGACACTCAAAGGTATCCCTTAGACAACAGTTTTTGTAAGAGTACAAAGATTTAGCCTCTGGAGATATGAAATAATGTCTGCCTTTTCTTCATACTGCTGGTTACTAACAACACTGCGAAAATCTAAAATTCTAGTGATGTAGCAGATGGGCCACCTCGATGGGAGATTGACTGTCATGTGAGAGCACCTTTAAGACATGGATGTTTAAGCAATGTACCTTGAAGAAAACAGTGATGTCAGAGAGTGGTGGGTCTGAGGTCAGGTCAGCCATTTTGCAGTTTAGTTTTGCAGGTTTTTAGTTTCAGTTTTGAAAAGAGCTGTGTGTGTGTCTGTGTTTTGCAGTGAGCTGGATCTCTGCCATGAAAGACTATCTCTGGATCATTTGGGTGATTTAAACTTATAATAGTGAAGCCTTTAACCTGATGTGATTTTGTTTAAAGGTGTTAAGTCTCTTGGAAGTTTGAAGGACCATTTTAAGGAATTATTTACTGTTGCAATATTTTCTGAGTTATCTTTGAAGTAAGGGGTGTTAAGAGATCCAATGTTTATTTCAGATGTTAAGTTGAGTTCATGGAATAAACAGTGTTTTGTGTTTAAAAACGCATGTGTCCATAATTGTAATCCCACTCCTAGGGAACAAGCCGTGTGCTCGGAAAAGCAGCAAATCCATTAAAGGGAGAGGTTGGCTGAACCCCATGATACATTTTGGGGTTCTGAAAACGCCTCCCCATAACAGTGACTCTGTTAAGTTTTCAAATGTTTCTTTTTTATTTTACGTGATGTGCTATTGTAACTTTGATGTCTCCTCCTTGATACTTAGTCTATTTGTAAAATTTGTCCTCTTTCACTACTTGAGCATCCTCAAAGGAGTAATTTGTCAGGTGCAGCTTCTGTGGAGAGAGAGACAGAGTTAACGTTTTGAGTCTGAACGTTTTCAGAGCTTTGAGGAAGAGTCATATCGGTGTCAAATTTGGGATGATTGACTTTTATGCATACTATTTGCGAGGGATGTTTGTTGTGCATAACAATAGCATGGTAGCACAGTGGCTTCACAGCTCCAGGGTCCCAGGTTCGATTCCGGCTTGGGTCACTGTCTGTGCGGAGTCTGCACGTTCTCTCCGTATCTGCGTGGGTTTCCTCCGGCTGCTCCGGTTTCCTCCCACAGTCCAAAGACATGCAGGTTGGGTGGATTGGCCATGATAAATTGCCCTTAGTGTCCAAAAGGTTTAGGAGGGGTTATTGGGTTATGGGGATAGGGTGAAGTGAGGGCTTAAAGTGGGTCAGTGCAGGCTCGATGGGCAGAATGGCCTCCTTCTGCACAGTATGTTCTATTGTCTATCCTAGATTTCTGCAGACTTCTGGGGTGGGTTTCTCCGTCCCACCATACCCTATTACTGGTGTGGCGCACCCCCGCCGGCAGCGGGATTCTCCGTCCCGGAAGCCGGCCAATGGGGTTTCCCATTGTGGGCCCCCCCCCCCCCCCCCCCCCCCCCCCCCCCAACGCCGTCGGGAAATCCGCGGGCGGGAGTGCTCTGCCGGCGAAATGGAGGACCCCACTGACGGAGAATCCAGCCCCGTATCCTCCAGGTTCTAGGTCTCTTCTGCTACCTCTATCCATGTTAGCTGCATCAAGTAATTCAGGGAGAAGAATCTCCATTTCATGAACTCTGTCTCTCCAAACGTGATACATTCTAATGGTGCCTCCAACAATAAAAGACGCTATTATTGAATTAGCAGTTGCACGCCCATCCCCAATCTTCCTGTTCCATTACCCAATGACCCCGATGGAAAGTGTGGGTTGAGGCCAGCATTTTCCTATCATCGAATAGACCGCCAACATTCACTGTCTCGCCTCCCAGATGAGCAACCTTACCCCAGAATGAGTCAGTGTCTTCAGTAGAGGAGGAGGGAAATTAGTAAAGGATTTAAAAAAAGATTTGATCATTTTTATTCACTGTCGGATTTACTCTGGTTATCAAAAAAGTATTTGGAAAAGTTATTTTACACATCAATGAAAGATATGGGTAGTTTTATTCCATTGCAACAAAAATACATTTTAGTTGAGTTCATTAAGTCGCATATTATACGGCACAGTTTTATACTGGCAGCTGGTCCTGGCTGTATTCGCTATGTTTTATGCATATTAGGGTTTGCATATTTTTGCAGCTGAAGTATAATTTGCCTAATGATATCCAGATTTTCTATCCTTATTAATAAAAGATGGGATTCTGCATGAGGCCTTATGGCATAGCGTTCGAATCCCTGCCTCTGGACCAGAAGGTCTTGAGTTCAAGTCCAACATCAGGACTTGTTGGACAAGGAAGGGGCATTCCCCATGAAATGGTTCAATGGGCTGAAAATCAATTCTGGAATCCTTCCGTCACTTCCCCGAGTGTATGTGTGTGAGGCGATAGGCTTTTTAAAAAATCAGGCTCGAAATCTGTTTCCCTGTCCACAGGTGCTGTGCTAGACTTGCTGAGCATTCCCAGCACTTTGCCTTTTTATTTCAGCTTTACAGCATCTGCAGTATTTTGCTTTTATCTATTTGGGGCCATGGTTTCCGAGTATTCCTTTTGTTGATGTACGTTTTTGATTATGTTACTTCTGAAAGAAAATCATAGCACACAACTACCCTTATTTCTTATTCTCTATTCCTACATACTTAGTTAATAAAGTGGATAATGGTTAAAAAAAAAAGAAGAGGTGCCCACACATTTTAGGTGCTTCCTGTTGCTCTTCACAGGAATCGTCTCCTGGCCGTGTTGGGCATTTCATTGTTCAATCAACAGCTCATAACCAAGATCCATGGAGGGCTGTGACCAGTGGTGTTCCACAGGGATTAGTGCTGGGACCTTTGCTCTTTGTAGTATATATAAATGATTTGGAGGAAAATGTAACTGGTCTGATTAGTAAGTTTGCAGACGACACAAAGGTTAGTGGAATTGCGGATAGCGATGAGGACTGTCAGAGGATACAGCAGGATTTAGATTGTCTGGAGACTTGGGCGGAGAGATGGCAGATGGGGTTTAATCCGGACAAATGTGAGGTAATGCATTTTGAAAGGTCTAATGCAGGTAGGGAATATATAGTGAATGGTAGAACCCTCAAGAGTATTGAAAGTCAAAGAGATCTAGGTGTACAGGTCCACAGGTCATTGAAAGGGGCAACACAGGTGGAGAAGGTAGTCAAGAAGGCATACGGCATGCTTGCCTTCATTGGCCGGGGCATTGAGTATAAGAATTGGCAAGTCATGTTGCAGCTGTATAGAACCTTAGTTAGGCCACATTTGGAGTATAGTGTTCAATTCTGGTCGCCACACTACCAGAAGGATGTGGAGGCTTTAGAGAGGGTGCAGAAGAGATTTACCAGAATGTTGCCTGATATGGAGGGCATTAGCTACGAGGAGCAGTTGAATAAACTCGGTTTGTTCTCACTGGAACGAAGGAGGTTGAGGGGAGACCTGACAGAGGTCTACAAAATTATGAGGGGCATAGACAGAGTGGATAGTCAGAGGCTTTTCCCCAGGGTAGAGGGGTCAATTACTAGGGGGCATAGGTTTAAGGTGAGAGGGGCAAGGTTTAGAGTAGATGTACGAGGCAAGTTTTTTACGCAGAGGATAGTGGGTGCCTGGAACTCGCTACCGGAGGAGGTGGTGGAAGCAGGGACGATAGTGACATTTAAGGGGCATCTTGACAAATACATGAATAGGATGGGAATAGAGGGATATGGACCCAGGAAGTGTAGAAGATTGTAGTTTAGTCGGGCAGCATGGTCGGCACGGGCTTGGAGGGCCTGTTCCTGTGCTGTACATTTCTTTGTTCTTTGTTCTTTGTTGTTCATGTCAAATAAAGTTGACATAGTCCCAGATGGCCATAGGCTGCTTTCCCCTTTAAGGGGGAGGGCTGACTGGTGGTGATTTAACCTGAGGGTCACCACACCTCAGGCGAGGGGCAAGGTTGAGTAGGTAGGGCCTTCATGGTCACCTCAGCCGGGACGGGAATTGAACCCGCGCTGTTGGCCTCGCTCCGCATCGCGAACCAGCCATCCAGCCCACTGAGCTAAACCGCTGACCTGGGAAACCAGGGTCAATTCCCCGACAGTGAGGTGATACCGTCGACGTGCCAGATTTAGCACAGCACCAGCAATATCAGGACTCAGGAGGTCATGAGTTCCACTAATCATGTGGATCACTTTCGTCTACATACTGATGGTTTGGCCCAGTCTCCAGGGACCTTCGACAACACTCCATTCAAGCTGCGGAGATGGGTATCATAAGATCATAAGAATTCAGAGTTGGAGTAGTCCATTTGGACCATCAGGTCTGCTCCGTCATTCAACAGGGTCATGGCCAATCTGATTGTGGCCTTAACTGCACTTACTGCCTGCCCTTGACCTTGTCAATCAAAAGTCTGACTAACTCAACCTTGAATATATTCAACGGTTCATCCTCACAGGAGAGAATTCCAAAGACTAACGACCGTCAGAGGAGACATTTCTCCTCACCTTTGTCTTCAATGCCCCTTATTTTGGAACTGTGCCTTTAGTTCCAGATTCCCTCACGAGAGGAAGCAGCCTCTCAAATTCCTCCCTGTCAATCTCCCTCAGAGTCTTATACATTGGAATACGATCGCCTCTCATTCAGTGATGAGGGAATGGGATTTTCCGGGGCAATAACATTTTGCTTACACAGTAGGGAAAGCCAGAGAAGCAACTTTCTCGGTGGTGCGCTCTTTGCTGATGGTGGGATTCTCTCTTCCTGCCGCTTGCCAATGGGATTTCCCGTTGACGCCACCCCAGGCCACTGCGAAAGAGAATTCCAATGCCCAGAGAATTCCGGCCATTATGGCTGTAGTGCCAATTTCAGCCGTGATTTTGTTTTCCATGATGTGAAAATATCTTGTAACCTATCTGCACATCTGTGGACACGGAGGGGCAATTTAGCGTGGCCAATCCACCTAACCGGCGCATCTTTGGACAGCGGGAGGAAACGTGAGCACCCGGAGGAAACCCACGCAGACATGGGGAGGAAGGTGCAAACTCCTCAGAGTCACTCAAGGCCGGAATAGAACCCGGGTCCTGGCGCTGCGAGGCAGCAGTGCTGACCACAGTGGCACCGTGCTGCCCCTTCTTCAGGTACCAGGTACCATTCCCTATGAGGAGGTTGACGACCATGGATTTCCATTGGATTGATCCATGATTAGGCAATGTCCTGCAGTGGTTTGCTGTTGCCTTCTGCAGTATGGCTGTCCAGGAATCTCTCCCAGTCTTACTGCCTGTGGTCAGGTGTATTTAAAGGATTTACAGGCTGAGTGTTGGCCATCGCTGAAATTGAGGTCAGAGATTTGCTCCCGAAAGACCCTGGATATCTGCTCCGAGTGAGGGACCACGTCCCCTCCTCGTACTCCCTCTTCTAGTAGCTTGTCCTACTCTGCACCTCCGCTCTTCATTCTCCCAGTCGCCCTCAGCACCCTAGAGAAATCCCTGACCGGTCACGCTAGTCTGGAAGCAACTTGTTTCAGCAGCAGCTTTCAAATGAGCAGAGACGTACCCCAGGAGCAGTTGGGCCGCCCCCATGGAGAGCATTCAGGCTTCAGCCCGGCCTAGGTAAGCTGCAAAAACCACACTCAATTTCTCCCACAGCAGGAAGAAATAATCCAGCAGCTATAACCTGTGAGTCGCTTGTGATTCCTTCTATGGTGTTTCGGAGGGGTTCCAATGCCATTGTACACCATGTCCAGTTGTGTGAGGTTGAGACTGGAGTGTGGAGTTAATGTTGCACACTCATTAATGTGACCATCTGCCTTCTCTGCATGCTGTTAGCTGTCATTATGAAGGAACAAAGAACAATACAGCGCAGAAACAGGCCCCTCTGCCCGCCATGCCTGCGCCGACCACAATCCCGCCCAATAGCTGCATGCACACCTCGGATGGCGTCTCTGCACACATCCCGTTGGAGGTGTGCGGGTATATTTAAGCATCCCCCCCCCGGCTTTTCACAGTGATACACACTTAATTTCCATTTTTTAAAAAAGCTTTTAATAAATATACATGAACCCTAATCACTGTAATCTCATTCAAAACCCATTGATGGAGAGACAGTTTTGCTCAACTAATTCAGTGGACAAGATAATTACTGTTAAACTGCTCAATTGTTATTTTCTGTGGCTAAGATACTGATTTGGATGGTTATTTAATTCAGTAAAAGTAAAGCAAATTAGCAGATGTTAAAAGGAATTTTTATATTTTTAACCTTAACTTTTAAACTTTGGAAAATGCCGCAATATTCACTTCAGTGATTCGTTAGTTTTTGGTGATTTGCCTTTTTTGTAGTGTTGAACATTTAAACATTTCTTTTTCAACATTTGCATCTCCAGATTTTAGGAAACGATGTGGGCTGAAAATTAGGTTCAAATCTTCCCTGAGAAGAGAGACATCGCACATTGAGGTGTCAGGAGGTGAACAGCTTGCTTCTGGGAGATGTGCCAAGTGATGAGTGCTTATATTATAGGGTGGCACTGCGGCACAGTGGTTAGTACCACTGCCTCACAGCGCCAGGAACCCGGGTTCGATTCCAGCCTGCGTGGATTTCCTCCGGGTGCTCTGGTTTCCTCTCGCAGTCCAAAGATGTGTAGGTTAGGTGGATTGGCCGTGCTAAATTGCCCCTTAGTGTCCAAAGATGTGGGGTTACGGGAATAGGACGGGGGAATGGGCCTAGGTAGGGCGCTCTTTTGGAGGGTCGGTGCAGACCTGATGGGCCGAATGGCCTCATTCTACACTGTAGGGATTCTATGGTTCTATAGATCCCATTTTGCAAGTATAAGAATTTAGGCCAAACATTGAGCCTAGAAGATTGCAATGGTGGGCCGTTGATTGCAAGAAGAACAGATTTGCTGGGTCTGGGAGTAGCCATGACCATCCTCCCCCGTCATAAAACCATAGAATCCCTACCATGCAGAAGAGGCCATTCAGCCCATCGCGTCTGCACCGACACCTCCGAAAGATCACCCGACCTAGGCCCACTCCGCCATCCTAATTACGCGCTATCCCCGTAATCTTGTAACCTAACCTGCACATCTTTAGACACTAAGGGGCAATTTATCACGGCCAATCCCACCTAACCTGCACATCTTTGGACTGTGGGAGGAAACCGGAGCACCCGGAGGAAACCCACGCACACACGGGGAGGAAGGTGCAAACTCCACAGAACAGGACGCGGGTCCCTGCCACCGTGAGGCAGCAGTTCTGACCACTGTGCCATCGTGCTGCCCCCTTCTTCAATAGAGAATGTTGACACAGGCGGCACGTGGCACAGTGGTTAGCCCTGCTGCCTAGGGCGCTGAGGACCCGGGTTCGAATCCCAGCTCTGGGTCACTGTCCGTGTGGAGTTTGCACATTCTCCCCGTATCTGCGTGGATTTCACCCCACAACCCAAAGATGTGCAGGGTAGGTGGATTGGCCACGCTAAATTGCCCCTCAATTGGAAAAGAAATAATTGGGTATTCTAAATTTATTTTTAAAAATAGAAGATATTGACAGCCATGGATTTCCATTGGATTGGTCCATGATTAGGCAATGTCCTGCAGTGGTTTGCTGTTGCCTTCTGCAGTATGGCTGTCCAGGAATCTCTCCCAGTCTTACTGCCTGTGGTCAGGTGTATTGAAAGGATTTACAGGCTGATAATCACCCTCTATACGGGAGAGACTAAAGCAGGTTTGGTGACGGCTTTGCAGAACACCTTTGCTCAGGCAACAGGCCAAGTGCTGGAAAATGGGATGAGGATAGATGGGTGTTTGATGGCCGCCACAGGCACGATGGGCCGAAGGACCTCTTGCTGTGCTGTAAAACTCTCTGATTCTATAATTCCATGAGTCACTCGCCACTTTAACTCAGCACCTTGCTCTCATGCCCGCATGTCCGTCCTGGGTCTGCTGCAAATCTCCAGTGAAGCCCAACGCAAACTGGAGGAACAGCAGCTCATCTTCTGATTTTCATAGAATTTACAGTGCAGAAGGAGGCCATTCGGCCCATCGAGTCTGCACCGGCTCTTGGAAAGAGCACCCTACCCAAGGTCCACACCTCCACCCTATCCCCATAACCCAGTAACCCCACCCAACACTAAGGGCAATTTTGGACACTAAGGGCAATTTATCATGGCCAATCCACCTAACCTGCACAGCTTTGGACTGTGGGAGGAAACCGGAGCACCCGGAGGAAACCCACGCCCACACGGGGAGGACGTGCAGACTCCGCACAGACAGTGACCCAAGCCGGGAATCGAACCTGGGGCCCTGGAGCTGTGACGCAATTGTGCTAACCACAATGCTACCGTGCTGCCCTTGGCTGATTTGGCACGTTACAGCTCTCAGGAACATAGAACATTACAGCGCAGTACAGGCCCTTCGGCCCTCGATGTTGCGCCAACCTGTGAAACCACTCTAAAGCCCATCTACACTGTTCCCTTATCATCCATATGTCTATCCAATGACCATTTAAATGCCCTTAATGTTGGCATGTCCACTACTGTTGCAGGCAGGGCATTCAACGCCCTTACTACTCTCTGAGTAAAGAACCTACCTCTGACATCTATCCTACATCTATCTCCCCTCAATTTAAAGCTATGTCCCCTCGTGCTAGACATCACCATCCGAGGTAAAAGGCTCTCACTGTCCACCCTATCCAATCCTCTGATCATCTTGTATGCCTCAATTAAGTCACCTCTTAACCTTCTCTCTAACGAAAACAGCCTTAAGTCCCTCAGCCTTCCCTCATAAGATCTTCCCTCCATACCAGGCAACATTCTGGTAAATCTCCTCTGCACCCTTTCCAATGCTTCCACATCCTTCCTATAATGCGGCGACCAGAACTGCACGCAATACTCCAAATGCGGCCGCACCAGAGTCCCGTACAGCTGCAAAATCCGACCTTCCCCCTCCCGCACGCTGGCCATGTGCTCAGTCTTTTTAAGTTTGCTACACCTTGCTGCAATATCTCCCAGCTACAGTTTAATATCCAACACATTTCACCCTCTCTTTAGTTCTGATGAAGAGCCAAAGGACTCAAAACCGTTAACTCTGTTTTCTCTCGCTGCAGGTGGCACCAGACCTGTTGAGTTTTCCCAGCATTCCTTCGTGTATCAGAAACCGGCCTCCGCAGTATTCTGCTTATTTTATTGGAATGAGAATAAACCTGTTTGGCCCCGTTATGGACACACTTTCCTTGGTCATCAAGTCCTATAGCGGAACCTTAACCCAGAGCTTCGGGTCCAGAGGTGGGGGACACGATTCTCTGCGCCACCAAGCCTGCATCGTATTGACCACAAACTGTTAAATTAAGACGTCGTGTGACAAACATTTGAGGAATTCAGTGCCAGAGCTTGGTCCGGTCCTGGGTGACGCGTCAGCATCACTTAGCTCAGCTCTCACATGGAAAGAGAAAGACAGCGATTCCAAAAAACATGTAGCTATTGCCGCAGGTGAAACAATTAGCCAGCCAGTTGGGAGAAACAATGTATTCTGTGTGTACTTTCCTACGTCCCTGCTCTGTAAATTAGTCGTGCCAAGCCGAGAAATCTCATAGGAGGGCATGCCCAAATCCAGCACGAAACCCGATGAGGTTGTCAGGTTGCGGAGGAAATATATCATTCTGTCAGTAACAAGTAACGTAAAAATCGTACAAAACGGTTTGTCTGCAAAGAGCCGCTGTGGGATTCTCCGTCGTCGGGATCCTCCGCTTCGCCGGCAACGCACTCATACCCGCGGTTTCCCATTGCCGTGGGGATGCCCATCAATGGGCAACTCCATTGGCCGGCTGCGGCGGGATGGAAACTCCCACCCCTGGGGCGGGATTCGGTGATCCTGAGGCTAAGCGTTGACGCCGTCGTAAACGCTGTCGCTTTTTACGACGGCGTCAACAGGCCCCCAGGATCAACGCTCCTGCGCCCTACAGGGGGGCCAGCACGGCACTGGGGCAACTCACGCGGCTCCAGCTGCCGATACCAGCGTCAAACGGGCGCCGTGGTTCTGCGCACATGTGCTGCGGCCGGCGCGAATTCGCGTATGCGCGTTACGACCGGCGCGAATTCGCTTTTGCGCGCCAGTTTCCTTCTCCACGCCGGCCCTGGCGCGACATGGCGGAGAGCTACTGAGGCCCGGCGCGGAGGAACATAGGCCCCCACTAGGAGAGGCGGGCCCTCCGATCCGTAGGCCCCGATCGCGGGCCAGGCCACTGTAGAGGCCCCCCACGGGGTTGGATCCCCCCTCCCCCCCCCCCACCAGGTCTCCCCCCCTGCAGGATGAACGGTGAGCTCCCGCCAGGTAGGACCACATGTGAACAGCGCCAGCAGGACTCGGCCCATCATGGCGGCCACTCGGCCCATCGCACGCGGAGAATCGCCGGGGGGAGGCCGCTCTGGGACGCTGGTGCCAATGGCGCCGATTCTCCGGTGACCGAACAAACGGCGGACTGGCGTCGGAGCGGCGTCGCGTGAATCGCGACCACCCCCAGCCCGGTGTCAATGAATCCCGCCCTTAGTCTTTCAATTTGTCCCCTCCTTCGCAGGTGAATTATTTTCCACCTTCATGATCGTATCGACCATCCGCCATTAAACTCTTGTGACTCCACGTCAAAATTCTGCTCAATCACAAGAATTCTGCTTGATCAGAGAGCAAAGGGAATTGGTGATGTCCAGCCACTGGGGCATCTCATCGTCCATTCCATTGTGCACCCATAAAAATGTGGTCAACGTGAGATAGATATATTTTGGATAAAAGAAGTAGGTTGAAGGGATATGGTGGACAGATGGGGAGGTGGATTTGAGACCAAGAAGAGATCAGCCATGATGTGATTGGATGGCGCAGCAGGCTCGAGGGGCAGAATTGCCCACTTCTGCTCCTAATTCCTATGCTATAAAAATTAAACAAATCAGAAAAAGTCTCAACTGTTACCCATCTTTTGGCCATTTCAGCAACTCTTCACAAACCAATGGCAACATGAACTGTGGGCATTGCTGGCTGGCCCAGCATTTATTGCCCACCCCTAATTGCCCCTTGAGAAGGTGATGGTGAGCCGCCTTGCTGAACCGCTGCAGGCCACGTGGTGTAGGTACATCCACAGTGCTGCCAGGGAGGGAGTTCCAGGATTTTGACCCAGTGGCAGTTCAAGAACGGAAATCTATTCCCAAGTCAGGATGGTCAGTGGCTTGGAGGGGAACTTCCAGGCGGTCACGTTACCAGGTATCTGCTGCCCTTTGTCCTTCTCGATGGTAGCGGTTGTAGGTGCTGTCTCAGGCGGTTTGATGAGTTCCTGCAGTGCAACCTGTAGATGGTACACACGGCTGCCACTGTGCATTAGACGCGGCATTAACCAGCCTAACATTTCCAGGGCAAGTAAGTCTCAGGTATCTGGCCAAGTCACTGACACTGAAATCAAAGTGGGAGACATTTGACATGATCTTGGACAGCGGAAATCAGCCCATCAGAAGTTTAAACTTCACAGACACCCTGGAGACTGGAAGATTTAGGGCAAAGGAACAGCGCACTTTAATCAACCAGCCCCATGAACAAAATGGGAGTGCATGGTGCTTTTGACCATTGCTATATGACAGTATGGCTGATGTAACAGTGTTCAATCCATTATTAGAGTTATAGAGTTTTAGAGGCACAGAAGAGACCCTTCGGTCTATCATGTCTATACTGGCCATCAAGCACCTAGCTTTCTCATCCCATTTCAGCACTTGGTCCATAGCCTTGCATGCTCCTGTGTTTCGAGTGCTTATCTAAATGCTTCTTAAATGTTGTGAGGGGTCCCGCCTCCACCACCCTTTCAGTCAGCGAGTTCCAGAATCCCCACCGCCCTCGGGGCGAAAAAGATTTTCCTCAAATCCCCTCTAAATCTCTTGCCCTTTACCGTAAATCTATGCCCCCTAGTTATTGACCCCTCTACTAAGAGGTAGTTTCTTCCTATCCACCCTATCTGTGTCCTTCATAATTTTGTCCACCTCGATCAGGTCCCCCCTCGGCCTTCTCTTCTCCAAGGGAAACAACCCCAGCCTAACCAGCCTCTCTTAAAGGCTCCAGCCCAGGGCACATCCTGGTGAATCTCCTCTCTAGTGCACTCACATCCTTCCTATCCTGCACACAGTACTCCAGCTGTAGCCTAACTAGGGTTTTATAATAATCACTTATTGTCACAAGTAGGCTTCAATTAAGTTACTGTGGAAAGCCCCTAGTCGCCACATTCCGGCACCTGTTCGGGGAGGCTGGAACGGGAATTGAACCCGCGCTGCTGGACTTGTTCTGCATTACAAGCCAGCTGTCTTAGCCCACTGCGCTAAACCAGCCCCAGCATATACAGCTCCATCATAACCTCCCTGCTTTTATATTGGATGCCTCAGTTAATAAAGACAATTATCCCTTCTGTCTTCTCAACTACCTGCCCTGCTGTCTTCAGAGATCTTTGGATATTATCATCTATGGACATCACCCCAAGATCCCTCGGGTCCTCAACACATCTCTTGCTAAATTTCCAGCTGTGTGAGCTTTCTGGAAATAATATCTTAGCAATTTCTACATCTTTGATAGCAATAACTATTTTCAAAATGTTAGACAGGTTTGGTGTCTCTCTATTGCGATTTCCAGATATACCAATCTAATTGCTAGTCTCGCTCGTTGCTCCTGTTATTTTAAAAATAAATTTAGAGTACCCAATTAGTTTTTTCCAATTAAGGGGCGATTTAGCATGGCCAATCCACCTACCCTGCACATCTTTGGGTTGTGGGGGCGAAACCCACGCAGGCACGGGGAGAAAGTGCAAACTCCACACAGACAGTGACCCAGGGCCGGGATCGAACCCAGGACCTCGGCGCCATGAGGCAGCAGTGCTAACCACTGTGCCACCATGCTGCCCTGCTGTTCCTGTTATTTAACTTAATCCAAGTTAAATATTTTTTTGCCAAAGCGTAATAACAATAAGCAAGCAGTAAAGGTACATTCATCTCATGCCAGAGCGTGAAGCAGTTACTTCTGAATATTGTAGATAGTTGTGTGGTTCGGTTCTTCCTGCTTGGAAGTTCAAGGAAATAGCTGGAAGCTTTGTCCGAAGTATTAGCCTCTAAGATCTCAGCTGTAGCATCGACACCATTTCTAAACCTTCAAGGAATGTGGAGGAACAGAGAGATCTTGGGGTTCATGTCCACAGATCTCTGAAGGTTGCCACTCAAGTGGATAGTGCCGTGAAGAAGGCCTATAGTGTGTTCGCGTTTATTAACAGGGGGCTTGCGTTTAAGAGCCATGGGGTTATGCTGCAACTGTACAGGACCCTGGTGAGACCACATTTCGGGTATTGTGTGCAGTTCTGGTCACCTCACTACAGGAAGGATGTGGAAGCATTGGAAAGGGTGCAAAGGAGATTTACCAGGATGCTGCCTGGTTTTGGGGGTATGTCTTATGAGGAAAGGTTGAGGGAGCTAGGGCTTTTCTCTTTGGAGCGGAGGAGGATGAGAGGCAACTTAATAGAGGTTTAAGATGATGAGGGGGGTAGATCGAGTGGATGTTCAGAGACTATTTCCTTGGGTGGATGTAGCTGTTACAAGGGGATATAACTATAAGATTCAGGGTGGTAGATATAGGAGGGATGTCCGAGGTAGGTTCTTTACTCAGAGAGTGGTTAGGGTGTGGAATGGACTGCCTGCTGTGATAGTGGAGTTTGGGAACTTTCAAGCGGTTATTGGATAGGCACATGGAGCACACCAGAATGACAGGGAGTGGGATAGCTAGATCTTGGTTTCGGACAAAGTTCGGCACAACATCGTGGGCCGAAGGGCCTGTTCTGTGCTGTACTGTTCTATGTTCTATGATTATCATGAGAAAGAAATGTTTCATATCATTTGATGGAGACCATTAAAAAGAATGAGATCCAATGTGGTGTGAAAAACCAACATGTTTCACCAAATGTTACCGAACAGATTGAATGTTGAAGTTCAAGCCTCACTGGCCATACACTTTACCCACTCGCCTTCAGCAACTATTCAATGCTCCTTGAACCCCTATCAATAGACCCTTCCTTCAATCCCACGATGACTGCAGTCCGATAAAGCGGAAATAGCTTCCTCGCCATTGATAACGTTTTCAAACACATGACTCCGATTATCATTTGCAAACTAGTGAACCATACCAGCTCCTGTCTGGTGTCTTCTTGCTGTGAACCAAATGCAGGAAATTAGGCAGTTTGCAACGATTAGGAAGCCGTAATCTCAAAGGATATAGATGGCATCGCAGATTTCAAAGCAAGCCTCAAGTGTCTTATGAGTATCATTTGAAATTGGAGATGAGATTAGAACCACTCACCCTTACTTCTTTTATTGTGGATACTAAATAGATCCTGTTGCGTCACTTCATTTTGAGTCCTTTCTTTCGGCAGCAGTGATATCCTAGTCGATGCCAATGAATAGTTTCTCCTGTAATACTGATTTGAGCAGACGTAAGTTTTCTTTTTTGCATAATGCCACTTTACCAATGATGTCCATTGATGAGAGTTTCAAATAAAATGTATGCACGCTGAGCATGAATCCTGTAGCTGGGGGCGGCACGGTGGCGCAGCGGTTAGCGCTGCTGCCTCACGGCGCTGAGGACCCGGGTTCGATGCCGGCCCCGGGTCACTGTCCATGTGGAGTTTGCACGTGCTCCCCGTGTTTGAGTGGGTCTCACCCACACAAGCCAAAGATGTACTGGGTAGGTGGATTGGCCACGCTAAATTGCCCCTTAAATGGAAAAAATTAACTGTCGCTGACACTGTTATGGGCCAGGGTTTAGAAAACACCAAAGTATATTGTGGAGTTCAATTGACATATAACTGTTTATTGATTTCAGTTACGATAAGCACACGAGCCTGTCTTTCAGGTGTTATTCACTTTTAATCTAAAAGCAAGCTTTATTCTACGAATTTAATTAACATCTGTATGAACACATCTGTAAGAATTATTATCAACTACAAACATAAAGTCCCCATATGGCGACAATAATCTATGTATAACCCTTAATGAATCCCCCCTTTAACTGTTCCAATTCAATAACAAGATCCCATAAACCAAAAAACCCTTTTTACCAAAACAACAGGTAAGTATAATCATTGGGTTTCTTCCTTGGACAAACTCTTTAAAATTGAAAATAGAGGGACAGGCCAAAATGTTTCTCTGTCTGAGTCGACAGCAGCCAAATGTGAAAATGAAAGTAAAAAACTCAAAGCTCCAAAACTCAAAGCGAAAGTAAAAACTCACCGAGACACAGCCAAGCTCCACCCACACAATGACATCACTGAAGCCATGTGATAAGACAAAAACATTTCTTAAAGGGACACTCCCAGGACAGACACATTGTTCAGGTCTCACTGCAGTACAGGAGTGTGGTGACGACAACTGCTCTGTACACTTGAACCTTTGTTGACTTGTGGGGCCCTTTGTTGTCAAGCACTCGCTTCCCTAGTTTGCAGAAAGCTGAGTGGGCACAAGCTGACCTTGCGTTGGATCTCATTAATGGAGGCTTTTTGAAGGAGGAGGCTGTCACGGTTTGGGAAATGCTCAACATATTCTCGAGTATCTCCTTCAACATATATGGAAGGAGGAATATTTGGCTGAGCAGATCTGTATTCAAAATTGAAGAGATCGGGAGTGGCTTGCAAACTTCTTGCAGAGTGGGCAGCAGCGTTGTAGACATTGACAATTCGTTGATCACGTATGTCTATGATGGTCAGTTTGGTTTTGGCATGGAGGCGACTGAGGTTAAAGATTATTCCATCTAAACGAGGTATTTAATATTGACACCAGAGGGGGCAGTTGATGTTTGATAAGGTGAACAGCCACTGTCAGGTAGATTGTAAATAGCACAGAGCCTGGGAAGAATCAGCCAGATTGTGTGGATACTGGAGTCACATATCGGCAGAAATGTCTGGTTCCAATCCCTAAAGGGCAATGTTGGATCAATAGGGTTTTTAACCATCTCTACCAGCTTCCATGATTAATATTTCCAGCTCGCAAATGACTAGATTTATTAAACAAGATTAATCTGGTTTAGCTCAGTGGGCTATACAGCTGGTTTGTAATGCAGAACAAGGCCAGCAGCGCGGGTTCAATTCCCGTACCAGCTTACCCGAACAGGCGCCGGAATGTGGCGACTAGGGGCTTTTCACAGTGACTTCATACTTGGGACAATAAAAGATGATTATTATTATTATCTCCTGGTTGAATATGAATGAGAAGCAGAAGTGGGCCATTCAACCCCTCAACCTGTTCCTCCATTCAATACGATCATGGGTGACCTTATTGTGGCCTTACCCCCTGGTAACCTTTGACTCCCTTGTTAGTCAAGAATCTGCCTCCCTCTGTCTGAAGAATATTCCTTGACCCGGCCCTTACTGCTCTCTGGGGAGTAGAGGTCCAAAGTTTCGCAGAATAAAAAGACAGAAAATGCTGGAAAAACCTCAGCAGGTCTGACAGCGCCTGTGGGGAAAGAGAAAAACAGAGGTAGGGTTTCGAGTCGGCACAACTCTTCTTCAACTCAGAAACATTCACACAACATCCGGGCCTGAGAATCGCGGGGGTGCCGGAGAATCGCCATTTTGGGTGTCTCCGGCGATTCTCCGGCCTGCGGCCCGCGGAACTCGACGGGGCCGTTCCCGCTGGCAGAATCGCGGGAGGGCGTCAGACCGGCGTCCCGGGAAATTTTGGCGGCCCAGGCGATTCTCCCAACCGGCGCGGGAGTGGAGAATCTCGCCCCCGATTTTCAGCTCATGTTTTTGTGTCCAAGAGATTGGCGCTGGCTGGAAGACCCTGCAGACATGACGACTCACAGGAGCAGACTAAACATCTAAAATTCCTGTTTGTATTTCAGAAGTAACTGTACCTACTGGCTCCCAGCTTGGGGAAGGCTTAGTTCATCCAGCCACATTAAGAACATTCCGTGACACTTGTCAGGATTGTGGAGGAAGGGGGAGAGGCGGGAAGGAGAGGAAACTTGACAAGTCTCTCGTGCCAATTCTTTTGCTTCAAGAACCAACTTCTTTTCTGAATGACACACACGATGCCCAAATTCCTTGTGCTCAGGATGCTCAGTTGCCTTAACAAGCCTTAAGACGAGTTGGCTTCAATACAAGTTCAGTAGCAAAACCCTGTCACAACAGGCATAGTGGTTTGGTACTAACTTAGCAACCAAGCAACAACAAAATAAGAAACCGTCAGATCTAAATGCATTAGAAGCAGTTCAAAGTGGCGATGGCACGGTGGAGCAGTGGTTAGCACTGCTGCCTCATGGCGCCGAGGGCCTGGGTTTGATTCCGGCCCTGGGTCACTGTCCATGTGGTGTTTTCACATTCTCCCCGTGTCTGCGTGGGTCTCACCCCCACAACCCAAAAAGATGAGCAGCATAGGTGAATTGGTCACGCTAAATTGCCCCTTAACTGGGAAACTAAAGAATTGAGTGCTTTAAATTTATAAATGCCCACATCCCATCAATAAATAAAACAAATTAGCAGAAGGAAGACAACATTGGACTGATTTTAACTGGAGACCTTTATGATAAAGTAATGAGTGAATCTGACTATTATTCACTTCTACATCTTCTGCAGCGGAGGTGGTGAAGTAGTGGTATTGTCAGTAGTCTAGTAGTCCAGAGACCCAAGGTTCTGATGTGGGGGTCCTGGGTTCAAATCCCACCACGGCAAATGGTGAAATTTGAATTCAATTTTAAAAATCCGGAATTAAAAGTTTAATGATGATCAGGAAACCATTGTCGATTGTCATAGAAATCCATGTGGTGTCCTTCAGGGAAAGAAATCTGCTGTCGTTACCCAGTCTGACCTGCATGTGACTCCAGACCCACATAGCGATGTGGGTGACCTTTGAAATGTTAAAGGGAAACTAGGGATGGGTAATAATTGCTGGCCCAGCCAGCAACGCCCACATCCCAAGAACGAATTTTTAAAAACTTTATACATTTTACACCATTAAAGATTTTTTCGGTGCTTATTTTCCTGGCACTAGCTGAATCCTAACATCATTTAATTTCCTACTGCTTTCGAGCTTTACAGCATAGGTCACAATCCAACAGCCTGTCAGTGAGTGAACTGGACAGATTTCCTCAGGAGCGTTGTCCGTTTCTGACTTTTTTGCTGACCTCATCACTCAATAATGGATTGTAACCACACAGCAAAGCCACAAAACATGTTAATGCTGGCAAACGATTCAGAGAATGCAACCTTTGTTCAATGTATATGTTGTTATTCAAAGAGCTTTCTCCACAGCTGTCTAACAATTTGATTTGCCTTTTGATAAAACCCTTACGCCAATTCCCGACGCAAACAGAAGTGAGAATACCTGGCCGACGTTTTATGCATCATAATATATATGCTCCCGACCACACCTGGATTCATCTGTAAATGGGCAGAAGTGGCTATCATTCTGGAACCTATTAACACCTCGAAAGTCTTAGTTCTAATTGTATTTTTGGTTGATTTGTATTTAATGTTCCTTAAAAATTACGGTAAGCCAGATTAAAGGGTATTTTCCCATATTTGAAATGGATACCTATCAATGGGAGGGCTTGTGGGGCAGTGGGTAGTGTCCATGCTTCTGAGCCTAGAAGTTCCTTGTTTGAGTGCCTCTCCAGGTCCCTCTGGTCAAGGAAGGTACATTCATAATTACATTCATAACAGGTTGTCAACTTATTAATCTATCAATCATGTCATCACACACCAATGACAGGGAGAGATCCCTGGTCAGCCATATGATGACAGGGTGCCTCGCACTAAATGTTTGGGGTGGGTAGAAAGTACAAATGTCTAACCTGAAACCAGTCGGCCTACTTTAAGTTTTAACCAGAAATGAGCCTAATGAGGCTGCATGCCTCCAATTTGTTTTCCTCTCTGTTCCAGCTTTAACACTGACCCTCAGTTGCTCCTTCCCTCCATAGAGTCCCTACAGTGCAGAAATAGGCTATTTGACCCATGGAATCTGCACCAACCTTCTGAAAGAGCACCCGACCTAGGCCCACTCCCCCGCCCTATCCCTGTTACCCCATAACTCCACTTAATCTGCACATCTTTGGCTTGTGGGAGGGATCCAGGGCTTCTGGAGGAAACCCACACAAACAGTCACCCAAAGTTGGAATTGAACCCAGGTCCTCGGTGCTGTGAAGCAGCAGTGCTAGCCACTGTGCCACCTGATGTGTTGGGTACTCGGGATCTGTGGAGACTGCGTTTAGCTTAGCAGTAACATAGACAGGCTACCAACACTTGTAATAGTACAACTCTATTTTATTTAACAAAGAGCTGTTAAACATACTTGCACTGTGGGTCGACACTATGTTAGATTGACTGAAGACCTATGCCTAACCTGACCAGCCTATACTGCTAGCACATGGTGGATGTTTGTGCTACTGACTGCGGGCTCTGTCTGTCTCAGAGGCTGCATCCCGAATCAGCGGGAAAACTAGTGCCCTCTGTCTTTATCGTGACCGTGCCCTAACTGGTGATTGGCTGCTGTGTTGTGTGTGTTGGTTGGTCTTGCAGTGTGTCAGTCAGTGTGTGTCTCTGCACCATCATATACTAATGTGTATATTATGACACCACCGTGCTGCTCCGATTCAAACAATAAAAATGAATGTACTGTCAATGTCTCCCCATTTTTCTGTACAAATCCATTTTTATTAAGATTAATAAATTGATATCTCGGGTGGCACGGTGGCGTAGTGGTTAGCGCTGCTGCCTCACAGCGTTGAGGACCCGGGTTCGGGTCACTTTCCATGTGGAGTTTGCACATTCTCCCTGTGTCTGTGTGGGTCTCACCCCCACAACCCAAAGATGTTCAGGGTAGGTAGACTGGCCACGCTAAATTGCCCCTTAATTGGCAGCATGGTAGCATTGTGGATAGCACAATTGCTTCACAGCTCCAGAGTCCCAGGTTCGATTCCAGCTTGGGTCGCTGTCTGTGCGGAGTCTGCATGTCCTCCCCGTGTGTGCGTGGGTTTCCTCCGGGTGCTCCGGTTTCCTCCCACAGTCCAAAGATGTGCAGGTTAGGTGATAAGGCCATGATAAATTGCCCTTAGTGTGGGGTTACTGGGTTATGGGGATAGGGTGGAGGTGTTGACCTTGGGTAGGGTGCTCTTTCCAAGAGCCGGTGCAGACTAGATGGGCCGAATGGCCGCCTTCCGCATTGTAAAATTCTATGATAATTGGAAAAAAACAAATAAATTGATATCTGCTTTTACCTGGGCGGGTGGAATCCCAGAATTCACAGCGTTCTACTCCAGAGGGATAAACGGACCATGGGCTTGGCCATCCCAAACCTATTGTTTTATTACTGGGGCGCTAATATTCAAAATTCTCAAGAGGAAAAACAACAAAGCAAATAACACCCACTCAGCCAGCAACCAAGCCCACAGCCAACGTGGCTTACATACACAATTCCCCAATTCCCCCTTCCTACTATTTCCCATCTCATCCAACACCCCCCCCCCCCCCTCCATGCCTCCCTCTTTCCTTTTACCCCGCCACGTTCCCAATCTTTGTTTTGTGTCAGTTTTCCGGGTCCTCTGCTGAAGTGTGTAATCTTGGCATCATGCATTTTCGGGCTTGGCGGAAGTTTTTTTTTTCAAAATTAGTGCCACTTTACCACCTTGCCAGCTCCAAGAGACCAGTTTGCAATTCCTGCAATTTTCCGAAGCCCTTTTCGAGAAAGCGGCCATTTTTAGCCCGGAACCTATTTTCTGCGTCTCTCCGATCCAGCAGCCACCAGTTCCTTTTGTTTGAGTAAAGAATTCTCCACGACAAGATGAAACGCCTAATCGCTAAAGCATGTCTTACTGAATTCTGCTTCCCCACCAGCCTGCGTGATGAATGAAAAACCGGCCGACTGATTTCCAGTTAAGTTTAATTTACATGATTGCATCCGGCACTCTGAGAGTTGCTGGGAATCACTGCCAGGGATGAATTAAGATGCAAAACATTGCTCAGGGGGTAAATACCACTAATTACCCCTGTCAGCGGTTGGAGTTAATAGCTGTAATTAGCCCATCTTTACTTGTTTAAATAGAGTTACAGAAAACACACAGCACAGAATCCATCCATTTACCTCACCCAGCCAATGCTGGTGTTTAAGCTCGCTTCCCAGCTCCCATTCTTGCTCTTTCGACTTCATTCCAATGATTATTATATTTAGAGTGCCTCTGATGTTGTTTTTCCCCGAAGCGGGGACAATTCATTCTCTGTCTACCTCAGAATAACTTTCATCATTTTAACAATCTCTGTTCAGGCATCCCTCGGTCTTGACCCAGGGCGACAGACCCAGGGCGGGAATCCACCCTCCCCCCCGCCCCCCCCCCCCCCCCACCTTTTGCAATTTCTTGAGAACCTCACTCTTCCGTATCTCCCGTTTAAAATCGTTTTTCACTCCATCCAGGGCCTCTATATCCTTCCGATAAAATGGCGACCAGAACTGACCAAAAGTGTGGTCAAACCAAACTCAATGCAAATTTAGTTAACAACCACCTATTGAACATTCATACGAACATACATGACGTGGAAAGTGTGTTTGCTCTTGTGGGTGGGTCCAGAACTAGGGGGCATTGTTTTAAAATTAGGCGTGGCCCATTTAGGACAGAGAGAAGGAGACATTTTTTTCTCCCAGAGGATCGTCCAACTTTGGGACTCTGCCTCAGAAGGCAGTGGAAGCGGGGGGTCATCAAATACGTTTAAGGTGGAGGTGGTAGATTCTCGTCAGACGAGGGAATCAAAGGTTATTAGGAGTGGATGGGAATGTGGAATCCAAAACGCAAGCAGATCAACCATGATCGTGTCATATGGCGGAACAGAATCAAGGGGCCGAATGGCCTACTCCTGCTCCTCTTTCGTATGTTCATCAAGTCGATACAAATTTAGCAGAACCCAGCTATTGAGCTGCACCACAACCTTTATGGTTCCTTGTACTTTCCTTGACAATCAATGACATTACAATCACTGATTCCCTCACGATCAACATCCTGGGGTTTAACATTGACCGGGAACTGAACCTGACCAACTATATAAACACTGTGGCTACCAGAGCAGGTCAAAGTCCAGGAATCCTGCAGTGAGTAACTCACCTCCTGACCCCCCAAAGTCTGTCACCATCTACTAGGTACAAGTCAGGAGTGTAATGGAATACTCTCCACTTGCCTGGATGAGCGCAGCTCCAGCAACACTCAAGAGGCTCGACACCATCCAGGACAAAGCAGCCCCGCTTGATTGCTCCTCCTCCCACGAACATTCACTCCCCACCACCGATACACAGTGGCAGCCGTGTGTACCATCTACAAGATGCACTGCAGTAACTCACCAATGTTCCTTAGACAGCACCTTCCAAACCCATGACCGCTAACATCTAGAAGGACAAGGGTGGCAGATACCTGGGAACATGGCTACCTGGAGGTTCCCCTCCAAGTCACTCACCATCCTCAATTGGAAATATATCGCCGTTCCTTCACTGTCGCTGGGGCAAAATCCTGGAATTTCCTGCCGAACAGCACGTGTACCTACACGTCAGGGACTGCAGTGGTTCAACAAGACAGCTCACCACCACCTTTTGATGGGCAACGAGGGATAGTCAACAAATGACAGCCTAACCAGCCCTACATCCCAGAAATGAATAAAACAAACTCAAGGGATCCCTTTGCTTCTCTGCCTCATTTAGATTCTTACTTTCCAAATAAATTCTCAATAGACTTAATTGGTGGCTGATTAATTAGTGTATATGCAATAGGTTTATTATTGAACACCTCCATTCCAGATGCTGTCTCCCCACACCCAACTGTAAAGATATTAACTTCCATTTAGCCGCGATGGGTTTGTCACTGTCCACGTCATCTGCGCTGGAGATGTGAGTCGGTGAGTACAATAAGTCAGAGTCTCCAAAAAGGCAGTTGGGTTTAATCCCTCTCCTATCAGTCATGGGGGAGGGGCTAACTCTTCCCAGCAACCCCACCTCCCCCTCCCCGCCTGAGTCTCTGGGTGGGATTCTCCACTCCCGCGCTGAAGTGGCCGCGCCGTCGTGAATGCCGTCGAGGTTCACGACGGCGCAAAACGGCCCCGATCCCGACGGATTCAGGCCCTGACAATGGGCTAGGATCGGGGCCGCGTCATCTACACGCGCCAGGCCTTGTCACCCACGTAAAGGCGGCGCCGCATAGATGACGCGGCTGGCGCCGCATAACTGGCGTCATCCGCGCATGCGCGGGTTGGTCGGCGCCAACCCGCGCATGCGTGGTTGCCGTCCTCTCTAAGTCCGCCCCACAAGAAGATGGCGGACGGAACTTGCGGGTCCGCGGAAGGAAGGAGGTCCTCCTTCAGAGAGAACGGCCCGACGATCGGTGGGCACCGATCGCGGGCCACCCCACATTTGAGGTACTCCCCGGTGCAGGATCCTCCCTCGCCCCCCCCCCCCCCACCCCAGCGTTCACGCACCATTCACGATGGCAGCGACCAGGTGTGGACGGCGCCGGGGGGAACCCGCCGTTTTGGCCTGGCCGCTCGGCCCATCCGGGCCTGAGAATAGCGGGAGTTTGCCGGAGAATCACCATTTTGGGTGTCTCCGGCGATCCTCCGGCCTGCGGCCCGCGGAACTCGACCGGGCCGTTCCCGCCGCTTGGGATACGCGGGAGGGCGTCGGACCGGCGTCCGGGAAATTTTGGCGGCCCAGGCGATTCTCCCAACCGGCGTGGGAGTGGAGAATCTCGCCCTCTATGTTTTAACAATCCATAAAATGTAGAAGGAAGAATGCACCAATTTTGAAATACTAATCTTTTGAGAGGCATCCCGTGTTTATGTTTTGTAGCCCTCCCAGTAGCCAGATCCAGGTGGTAAGTACTTTTTAGAGCACTGCTTGTGGGCCAAGAGGAGCAAATGTGCTTCTCGCCAGCACCGCAAACAAATTTCTGCCATGATTCCGAAGCTTCTCCGACACACGCATTCCTGGCCAAACTCCCATATTCCTCCCTCTGTAAACTTCAGGTCATCCTAAACTCCGTTGCTGTGACCTAACTCGCACCAATTTCCCATCACCCACTCACACACCAACATTGGCACCCGGTTAAGCCAACACCTCGTTCTCAAAAGATATGATTGAAATAGATATGACACACTGTAGGCACAAGAGAAATTTATTGCAAAGTTGACTGGGTTCCTACAGAAGAGTAACACCTTGGTGTGAGTCATCCTGAAGTCTGTATATAAGCGCAGGTCACAGCCTGAGTGAGTGAGACACATCCAGAGTGGGGAATTTGAAACTTGGTAATTTGGTGCAGTGAGGTAATTCGGTGCAGAGTGGGAGAAGGTGCTTTGTCCCTACTGTTTTGTTCGCTGTCTTCTGGCCTGTAACTTTTAATCAGCAGGGAGAGAACCTGAGAGCATCTGAGACCCTCAGAGTGTAAGTAAGTGATTTTTACTCATTTTTACTTTTATTACCTTTTCAAATTGTGTGCGTGGGGGGGGGGGGGGGGCTGAAGTGACATCATAGAAAAGCTGTGACCTGATTGGCTGGTTGGGAATCTACACTAAATGTAAAAAATTAAGCATTGGTAAACTAATTAAACATAATTACTTAATTATAATTTAGAGGGGTATCTAAGCCAGAGATCGGAGAGTACTGTGTTTAGCTTTCACATTTATAGTAGAAATCTAGCGCTAGGAAACATATAATAAACAGTAACTTTAAAAAAAACTTTTAACTTTAATTTACTAATTAATTGACGCAATGTCAGTTAGAGGGGTGCAGTGCTCTGACTGTGAGATGTGGCAGGTCCGGGAGGCTTCCAGCGTCCCGGATGGCTTCATCTGCAGAAAGTGCACCCAACTGGAGCTCCTCACAGACCGCATGGTTCGGTTGGAGCAGCAATTGGATGCACTTAGGAGCATGCAGGTGGCAGAAAGCGTCATAGATAGCAGTTATATAAATGTGGTCACACCCAAGGTGCAGGGAGAGAAATGGGTGACCACCAGAAAGGGCAGGCAGTCAGTGCAGGAATCCCCTGTGGTTGTCCCCCTCTTGAACAGGTATACCCCATTGGATACTGTCGGGGGGGATAGCCTATCAGGGGAAAACAGCAGCAGCCAGAGCAGTGGCACCACGGCTGGCTCTGATGTTCAGAAGGGAGGGTCAAAGCGCAGAAGAGCAATAGTCATAGGGGACTCTATAGTCAGGGGCACAGATAGGCTTCTTCGTGAAAGAGACTCCAGGATGGTATGTTGCCTCCCTGGTGCCAGGGTCCAGGATGTCTCCGAACGGGTAGAGGGCATCCTGAAGGGGGAGAGAAAACAGGCAGAGGTCGTTGTACATATTGGTACTAACGACATAGGCAAGAAGGGCCATGAGGTCCTGCATAGAACATAGAACATACAGTGCAGAAGGAGGCCATTCGGCCCATCGAGTCTGCACCGAACCACTTAAGCCCTCACTTCCACCCTATCCCCGTAACCCAATAACCCATCCTAACCTTTTTGGTCACTAAGGGCAATTTATCATGGCCAATCCACCTAACCTGCACATCTTTGGACTGTGGGAGGAAACCGGAGCACCCGGAGGAAACCCACGCACACACGGGGAGGATGTGCAGACTCCGCACAGACAGTGACCCAAGCCGGAATCGAACCTGGGACCCTGGAGCTGTGAAGCAATTGTGCTATCCACAAGGCTACCGTGCTGCCCCTGCAGCAGGAGTTCAGGGAGCTAAGCAGAAAGTTAAAAGACAGTACATCTAGGGTTGTAATCTCGGGATTACACCCTGTGCCACGTGCCAGTGAAGTTAGAAATAGGAAGATAGAGCAGCTAAACACGTTACTAAACAGCTGGTGTAGGAGGGAGGGTTTCCGTTATCTGGACCACTGGGAGCTCTTCCGGGGCAGGTGTGACCTATATAAGGACGGGTTGCATCTAAACTGGAGAGGCATAAATATCCTGGCCGCGAGGTTTGCTAGTGTCACACGGGAGGGTTTAAACTAGTATGGCAGGGGGGTGGGCACGGGAGCAATAGGTCAGAAGGTGAGAGCATTGAGGGAGAACTAGGGAATAGGGACTGTATGGCTCTGAGGCAGAGCAGACAGGGTGAAGTTGCTGAACACAGCGGGTCTGGTGGCCTGAAGGGCATATGTTTTAATGCAAGAAGTATTACGGGTAAGGCAGATGAACTTAGAGCTTGGATTAGTACTTGGAACTATGATGTTGTTGCCATTACAGAGACCTGATTGAGGGAAGGGCAGGATTAGCAGCTAAATGTTCCAGGATTTAGATGTTTCAGGCGGGATAGAGGGGGATGTAAAAGGGGTGGTGGAGTTGCGCTACTGGTTAGGGAGGATATCACAGCTGTACTACGGGAGGACACCTCAGAGGGCAGTGAGGCTATATGGGTAGAGATCAGGAATAAGAAGGGTGCATTCACAATGTTGGGGGTTTACTACAGGCCTCCCAACAGCCAGCAGGAGATAGAGGAGCAGATAGGTAGACAGATTTTGGAAAAGAGTAAAAACAACAGGGTTGTGGTGATGGGAGACTTCAACTTTCCCAATATTGACTGGGACTCACTTAGTGCCAGGGGCTTAGACGGGGCAGAGTTTGTAAGGGGCATCCAGGAGGGCTTCTTAAAACAATATGTAGACAGTCCAACTAGGGAAAGGGCTGTACTGGACCTGGTATTGGGGAATGAGCCCGGCCAGGTGGTAGAAGTTTCAGTAGGGGAGCAATTCAGTAAGTTTTAAAGTGCTGGTGGACAAGGATAAGAGTGGTCCTAGGGTGAATGTGCTAAATTGGGGGAAGGCTAATTATAACAATATTAGGCAGGAACTGAAGAACCTAGATTGGGGGCGGATGTTTGAGGGTAAATCAACATCTGACATGTGGGAGACTTTCAAGTGTCAGTTGAAAGGAATTCAGGACCGGCATGTTCCTGTGAGGAAGAAGGATAAATACGGCAATTTTCGGGAACCTTGGATAATGAGGGATATTGTGGGCCTCGTCAAAAAGAAAAAGGAGGCATTTGTCAGGGCTAAAAGGCTGGGAACAGACGAAGCCTGTGTGGAATATAAGGAATGTAGGAAGGAACTTAAGCAAGGAGTCAGGAAGGCTGGAAGGGGTCACGAAAAGTCATTGGCAAATAGGGTTAAGGAAAATCCCAAGGCTTTTTACACGTACATAAAAAGCAAGAGGGTAGCCAGGGAAAGTGTTGGCCCACTGAAGGATAGGCAAGGGAATCTATGTGTGGAGCCAGAGGAAATGGGCGAGGTGCTAAATGAATACTTTGCATCAGTATTCACCAAAGAGAAGGAATTGGTAGATGTTGAATCTGGAGAAGGGTGTGTAGATAGCCTGGGACACATTGAGATCCAAAAAGATGAGGTGTTGGGCGTCTTGAAAAATATTAAGGTAGATAAGTCCCCAGGGCCTGATGGAATCTACCCCAGAATACTGAAGGAGGCTAGAGAGGAAATTGCTGAGGCCTTGACAGAAATCTTTGGATCCTCACTGTCTTCAGGTGATGTCCCGGAGGACTGGAGAATAGCCAATGTTGTTCCTCTGTTTAAGAAGGGTAGCAAGGATAATCCAGGGAACTACAGGCCGGTGAGCCTTACGTCAGTGGTAGGGAAATTACTGGAGAGAATTCTTCGAGACAGGATCTACTCCCATTTGGAAGCAAATGGACGTATTAGTGAGAGGCAGCATGGTTTTGTGAAAGGGAGGTCGTGTCTCACTAATTTAATAGAGTTTTTCAAGGAGCTCACAAAGATGATTGATGCAGGTAGGGCAGTGGATGTTGTCTATATGGACTTCAGTAAGGCCTTTGATAAGGTCCCTCATGGTAGACTAGTAAAAAAGGTGAAGTCACACGGGATCAGGGGTGAGCTGGCAACGTGGATACAGAACTGGCTAGGTCATAGAAGGCAGAGAGTAGCAATGGAAGGATACTTTTCTAATTGGAGGGCTGTGACCAGTGGTGTTCCACAGGGATCAGTGCTGGGACCTTTGCTGTTTGTAGTATATATAAATGATTTGGAGCAAAATGTAGCTGGTCTGATTAGTAAGTTTGCAGACGACACAAAGGTTGGTGGAATTGCGGATAGCGATGAGGACTGTCAGAGGATACAGCAGGATTTAGATTGTTTGGAGACTTGGGCGGAGAGATGGCAGATGGAGTTTAATCCGGACAAATGTGAGGTAATGCATTTTGGAATGTCTAATGCAGGTAGGGAATATACAGTGAATGGTAGAACCCTCAAGAGTATTGAAAGTCAGAGAGATCTAGGTGTACAGGTCCATAGGTCACTGAAAGGGGCAACACAGGTGGAGAAGGTAGTCAAGAAAGCATATGGCATGCTTGCCTTCATTGGCCGGGGCATTGAGTATAAGAATTGGCAAGTCATGTTGCAGCTGTATAGAACCTTAGTTAGGCCACACTTGAAGTATAGTGTTCAATTCTGGTCGCCACACTACCAGAAGGATGCTTTAGCGAGGGTGCAGAAGAGATTTATCAGAATGTTGCCTGGTATGGAGGGCATTAGCTATGAGGAACGGTTGAATAAACTCGGTTTGTTCTCACTGGAACGACGGAGGTTGAGGGGCGACCTGATGGAGGTCTACAAAATTAGAGTGGATAGTCAGAGGCTTTTCCCCAGGGTAGAGGGGTCAATTACTAGGGGGCATAGGTTTTAGGTGAGAGGGGCAAGGTTTAGAGTAGATGTACGAGGCAAGTTTTTTACACAGAGGGTAGTGGGTGCCTGGAACTCGCTACCGGAGGAGGTGGTGGAAGCAGGGACGATAGTGACATTTAAGGGACATCTTGACAAATACATGAATAGGATGGGAATAGAGGGATACGGACCCAGGAAGTGTAGAAGATTTTAGTTTAGAGGGGCAGCATGGTTGGCATGGGCTTGGAGGGCCGAAGGGCCTGTTCCTGTGCTGTACTTTTCTTTGTTCTTTGAAAGACTAGGCATTCAATCCTGTTGATTTTGGATATGTTTAGATTTGAACCAACCTTTGCCACGATTGGATTACCTTCCAGCAATTATAAATAATTACCACCAAATGAACTGTTGAACTGACAACCTCGTAAACAGCTTCAAGAAAGAGAAAACTTCCCAAGGAGAGGATGACATACAGGGATCGATTTTATAAATTCATTTTTTGTTTCCAATTAAGGGGCGAATTAGCATGGCCAATCCACCTACCCTGCACATCTTTGGGTTGTGGGGGCGAAACCCACGCTGACACGGGGAGAATGTTCAAACTCCACATAGACAGTGACCCAGAGCGGGATCGAACCCAGGATCCCCGGCGCCATGAGACAGCAGTGCTAACCACTGCGCCACCGTGCTGCCCTACATTCAAGGATCTTTACCCTAACCCTGACCCACAACATGCTTGTTTTAAATTTTAAACCTTCTTTCCCAGATGGCAAAAAGTATTTCTTTAAATCCTTATTTGGCAAACCGGGAATTCAGGACCATCCAGATTTCTGCTCCTCAATGATCGACATCAGGTGTAAAATGTACAGGGCAGCACGGCGGCGCAGTGGTTAGCACTACTGCTTCACGGCTCCAGGGTCCCAGGTTCAATTCCCGGCTTGGGACACTGTCTGTGCGGAGTTTGCATGTTCTCCCCGTGTCTGCGTGGGTTTCCTCCGGGTGCTCCGGTTTCCTCCCACAGTCCAAAGATGTGCAGGTTAGGTGGATTGGCCATGCTAAATTGCCCTTAGTGACCAAAATTCAACTTTAGTGTTGGGTGGGGTTACTGGGTTATGGGGATAGGGTGGAGGTGTGGGCATGGGGAGGGTGCTCTTTCCAAGAGCCGGTGCAGACTCAATGGGCCGAATGGCCTCCTTCTGCACTGTAAATTCTAAAAAAAAACAAAGATGTGGAGGGTAGGTGGCTTGGCCACGCTAAATTGCCCCTTAATTGGAAAAAATAAATTGGGGACTCTAAAAAAAATTTTTTGAAGGAATAAAATGTACACATTCGCCAGCAATGCAAACGCCCGGTGATTGATCGCTTATTGTGGCAAACCATGATTTCACATCTTGCACAGACACAAAGATTTTTTTGTCGTTGAACAGAGGAAACAAAGTCAAAAAGGTTTGGTGCAAAACATTTAATAATTTACTCTCCTCTCCCACAAAACTAAGCAATGTGAAATGTATATTGCAGTCCACAGCAAGCACGTACAGTACTTCAAAAAAAATTTGGAACATTCCAAATTTGCTCTCTGCAAAAATAAAAACGGTGTACAATAGTTAACAGCAAAGCTACTAAATAGTACCCCAGGAGCAGACTGCCATTTGGACCCGACGCTGAATTACTTTGGGATAATATCCAACGCTTTTGTGTAAAAGTTCTCTTCCTTCCTCCTTTGAAAAATAGAATTCACAGATTTGTCTAATTTTGCACAGCGTAAGTTTGCATAAGTAAAAAAAAAACACGTCATTAAAATGAGGCAAAAAAAGTAATCTACACACTGTAAAAGTTAATCGAGAAAGTAATTTACATTTCTTTTCGAAATACGAATCGGGAAACTAGGCAGTCATTAGAAAATACTTTTCATAATCGAATAAATCGTGATCTTAGCACTTATTTTCTGATGTATTACTTTTATTTTCGGACTATTAAACAAGCATAAGGCACAATCTCATGTTTAGGCCATTTGTCATAGCCATCAAGCGAGTGATAAGCTACATGTGAATCTAAATGAAACTTAAATGTGTTTCATTTTTACCATGGCAGGCCTGTAATTAAGCAGAATTGGATCTATACAAATATGAAACAGTCTCATTAAATAGAAATGGATGAATTCAATCAAGCTGCCTCCTCACACAGCCTTACTGAATACAAATAAAACAAAGAACTTGCGCATAAAATTGCCTTTCATGATCTCAGAACGTCAGAAAGTGCTTTCATAGAATCCCTACAGTGCAGAAGAAGGTCATTCAGCCCATCGTGTCTGCACCGACCCTCCGAAAGAGCACTCAATCCAGGTTGACTCCCTCATCGACCCTGCCCTATCCCTGTAACCCAACCTGCACATCTTTGGATAATAAGGGGCAATTTAGCATGACCAACCCATCTAACCAGCACTTCTTCAGATACTGAGGGGCAATTTAGCGTGGCCAATCCACCTAATCTGCACATCTTTGGGCTGTGGGAGGAAACCGGAGCACCCGGAGGAAACCCATATAGACACAGGGAGAACGTGCAGACTCCGCACAGACAACCGAACCCCGGTCCCTGGTGCTGTCAGGCAGCTGTGCGAACCACTGTGCAGCCAATTAAGTACTTTTGAAGCACCGTCACTATTCAACCCAAAAAGATGTGCAGGGTAGGTGGATTGGACACGCTAAATTAGCCCTATAATGGTGAAAGAAAATGAATTGGGTACTTCAAAAAAAAAATTTTAACATTGTGATCGCTCGTTTGTGCATAGTAAGGTCTCACCAGCAGCAATGAGATTATCCTGTTTTGGTAACACAGACAAAGGGATAAATATTGGCCAGGAGATCAGGTGAGCTCTTCAAGTGGAAGCGTTTACATCACCAAGAGAGAATGTAAAACCGGAAAGTGATGGAAAAACGCAGCAGGTAAAGCAACACCTGCGGAGAGGGGAGTTAACGATTTGAATCCATGTGGCTCATCTGCACAACTCTCTTCAGAGATATCAGCTCAGGAGAAGAGTCATACGCATTCGAAACGTTAACTGTGAACTAGGTTTATCCCGCTCTAGCCCAATCTCTGGCTAACACGCATGTCTGTGAAGACTTTCTAACAGGATCAAAATATCACTGAATTTATCTTACATTTTAAAACAATCTAAAAACAAGTTTCTGGGTCAACTCCCTTACAGGTTAAAGTTAACAGGGACAAATGTGATTGAGGCACTTCCTTCCTGTCGGTAAAATGAATCTTTCCCCATCACCAAATTATCTTCACAACCTCTTCCCGGACTACTAGGAGATAGGTTGATACAGGCACTGAGGCAGATCTAGTTCTAAACATCGAACTGGATTTATTTGTTTTCTGTTGTCCAAGGATCTCACTTCCGCATCTAATGAGGTGAACGTCCTGCCGGTCTACACTATTCAGAGAAACAATGGGCTCCTAGTCTCATGTGGCACAACACTGGGCTGGCTACCATGTTGCTTTTTATTTGAGGACCAGCTAATAGATGACTAAAAGACATGAGGCACCTGAGTGAGTCAAATGGGCTCTCTGTTGATTGGTTCTCCAATTTTTAGGATTGCAAGGATTCAATTGTACGCTTCGGTAAAATAATGACGACTGGATTTTAACCTGTGCACCATTCACATGGGAAAGGCTGGTGATGACGAGATGCAAAATAGCCTCAAGCAGATCTTTTGCTATTGTGGGCTTATGGGTTCATGGATAATTTTGATTGGAAACACCCAATTTCTAGTTGGTCTTGTAGGGCAGTGGGTCCCGGTCTCTGAGCCAGAAGCTCGGGTTTGAGTCCCACCCCAGGATTTGACGGCCGAGGAAGGTGCGTTGGTAACGCGGCCAAACAGGGCGAGTGTTTTTTGGGCACTAAACCTGCAAAATCCTTCCAAACTCGCCAATGGCTGGCGGTAAGAGCGGGAGAGACTCCTGGTTTAGTCACGCTTTGCGGAATGGGGTCCTTCAAGTTATAAGCCCCTGGCGATGGACTAGCGAGCTGTTCCGGGAAAAGGGTCGCCATGGAAACAGATAAAATTCTGCCTTGTGCTCCACGAGGTGTGGAACGCGGGGGAAAACAAATGTGCACACACGTTTTGGAGCACAGAATATTGCGACAAATCAAAATAACCGGCAGCCTTGCCTATTAATCTAGGTGATCGGAGCGGATCAGAACATTGCATTCTCTACCCCTCCGATGTAATACAGTGATTACGATGCTCTTCAGGAAACACATTTACAAAGGTAGCCATGATGTTATTCCTGAACCCCGTTTGATAAACAGTGCTGTCATTAAGTGGTCTATGGTTTCGGTTAGAAATCCCAGGCCATCAAGTAAAAATGTGCCCATCACTGCCTCTGGTATAAAAGGTAAGCAGGCATTAAGAAAACAAAAGAGAAAGAAAAGTGAAGGACAACGTTCCCTTTGCTAGATTTGGCGTCAGGTTGCCTGAACATTCATTGGGTTAGGGTTAGGTCTTTGTGACAAATTCTCCAATCTGCCAAATCCCATCACCTAGCCTGGCATTAAGGGTGAGTTTTTGGGTTGTCTACAATGAATGTATATATTCAGCCCAGATGTTCCCTTCCCCTGTCCCTGACACCTTCCTATTCCCCAGTGGTGCACCTGAGCCTCCATTTAATTCCTCATCCAACACGTGTCCCTCTCCGACTGGAACGCAGCAGTCAAACCTCCGCATCCACTGAGAAATGTCCGTGAAAACCACAGCCCCACAGTCGTTAGTGGTCCTTTATATGCTGTGAACAGCCATTCTTGGTTTCTTTCACTGAAGACTGTGCCTGAGTAGCACCAACTCCAGGAAAGACAACTTGCAACAGCAGATACGTGGACACACATTCCGAACCTGGGAACACCGTGGACCATTAACACAGCACAAACCATGCGCATGACTCTCGGTGCCAGATTTTGACACTCGTCGTGGTTCCGTACACAGTTCAAGTAAGTTGCCTTTTGAATGCTAATTCTCTGCAGGTCAAGAAAACGCCATTGTCTACCGTGAGCTCGTCAGAAAACAACTGCAAGGACGGTGACGATAATTAAAAGTCAAAGAAGGTAGATTTTGCAGACGAACAAACTCCCCCTCGTTAAGGTTATTCGTGATGCAAGGTTTTAAATACATAAATTCTCTAAAAGTAAAAAAGACAAACAATTCCCTTTATTTACAAATACTTTTCAGCGTCAATAAAACCTTCATTAACTGCCTGATTCAACAAGATTTTGTCCTCAATGAGGAGAATCAGGTGGACAGTCCTTTTAGTTTGAAAGGGACCGCCATATCTATTCCATGCAGTGTTTCCAAAGTCCTGTTATAATAATTATAAAAATATTTGCTAATTGTTGAAAATATTTTGACTAAAATATCTAACTAGCTCAAGCCCCAAACTGCGACTGCTTTAACAGTCTATTTCCGCTTAGAAAGGCACAGAAGACATCAACTTTACATTGTTTGTGATAACACTCTCGCAGTTAAGAGAAACAAGAGCACAAAACTGTGTCGCACATACCAAAAAAAAAACAGCCTGCAGCTCGGCCAAGTTAATTGGAAAGGCAGATAGTGCATCTGGAATTTAAACAGAAAGCTTTAACCAACGCGTTCGACTTCAGTCGTTTCTTGTGCCAAACGGACCCAGGATATTGTAACAGAAATTTAATGGAGCACATTTGGTGCACAACAGAGGTACCTTCGTGTTTGATATGACGTGCAAGAACCAAAAATGCCAAAAGACCACATGAAATGGTGGAATGTGTTTTGACTTAACATTAACGTAACATGTGCTCGACAGTAGATTCGCAACAGCGACTCTGACCAATAAAGAGACAGAGGATTTGCGACAGTGAGCCTTGAAGAAATAATCAAAGTGAGCGAAAGGTTCTAATGGCACACTGGCTAGTTTCCTATTCAATGGCTCGCTACTGTGTACTATACATTCCATGCACGTACTGTTGAATATCTGCTCCCCATATTTCACCGGCGTAACATTTTGTAGCAATGCTCATTTCTGTGATGCGATACTATTTCAGGTTGAAACAATTCAACTAAATTAAGCAAACTAAGGGACATGTCAAGGGAGCAGTCCCTTGAAGGGAGATTGCATCGAAACAAAAGCAAATTGCAATGGAAATTTAAAGCATCAAAGCAAAATGTGATTAACAGGGTCGATAAAATACCCTAGCCCCCGTGGTGGCCATCGGGCACGGGAAGCCTCAAAAGTGCCAGTCAATACGGCATGCCCCCTCTCCAGAGATCTGTGAAGGCAATGAGGTGCCTAATGCTGATGTCTCACTAAAGTTGGAATTGGTTATTAAATGGATTATTGCAAGCTTTCAAAGCACTGTAGCGTGACTAAGTCTTGTTCTTTTTTTTGGTTGAAGGGGCTCTTCTGATAAATTACATGGCACGTGTATTTAAAAGTACTCGATAACAACTTGGTCCTTTCGCACGATGTCATGGTGTGTTCACAGTACAGAAGGCCATTCGGCACATTACACCTGTGCTAGTCCTTTGTTTGAGCAATCCAAAACTGATCCTACTGTCTCTCTCTACAGCCATCCCACTTACTTTGATTCGAATGTTTGTCCATTTGCCGCTACTTTCTTTTTTCTGTGCGTTTTATGTACATTCTAGCAGAATTAACAGACTGTTCCAAAGACTTAGGAAGGTCAAATCTGTGCAACCACTGGCAAAGCATTAGTCCTCTGGCATCTAACGGAACAATTACAAATTAAACAAACTCTCCTCGGAAAGGAAGCGTGTTCGTGCTTTGCTGCAGCCAGCGGTAACAGAGTCTCGAAAGTGGCGTCTTCTCAGGGTTTTCGAACTCAAGGAACCCCAGCTGATTGAGGATCTCATAAATTCCAGCCATTGCTGCCACCTGTACGAAGGAAGCACAAAGGTGATATTTGGTCTAGATTCCGAAAGTTTCTTCTGACATCAAGTTAATCCGACACCATTTTAAAAATAAAGAACAACATTCTAGATATCTTGAAAAATCCAGGACGATTGCAATTTAGGGTGATTGTTGCACAGTCACATCCAATGCTTTAAGGGAAGCTAATACTTCCAAAAAGCTGGAAAACTAAGATATGTAACCTCTGATTGTGACCCGGCATCAATGCTAACAGTAGCGCACATGAAATCTTACTCCACGAGTGACATATGTGGACCCCAGAATATCATTGAATCCCTGCAGTGCAGAAGGAGGCCATTCGGTCCATCGAGTCTGCACCAACTCTGAATCCTACCTAGGTAAGCCCCTCCACTCCATCCACCCCCCTCCCCCATAACCGAACCTGCACATCCCTGGACACTAAGGGGCAATTTTATCACGGCCAATCCACCTAACCTGCACATCTTTGGACTGTGGGAGGAAACCGGAGCACCCGGTGGAAACCCACGCAGACACGGGTATAGAGCGCACAAACACCACACAGACGGAGACCCAAGGCCGGAATTGAACCCTGGTGCTGTGAGGCAGCAGTGCTAACCACTGTACCACCGTGACGCCCATTATTATTGGTATTACATGGGACAGACACTGAAAACGACAGCAATTGCAAACTCTTGCTCTGGTCATCATTCACCTTCCTTATCATTCATCATCCGCCATGGTGAGGAATCGAACCGGGGTCCCCAGAGCATTACCCCTAGGTTTCTAGATTGCTAGCCCAGCGACAATACCGCTACGCCACCTTCTCCCCCGAAGACGATGAGGTAAGATGTAGGTCTCTCACAGTGGTGCTTTTCCCCCCCCCGCAGAACGCCAATTTTTACTTCAATCACAATTAGCCATCTAGGTTCCAGGATTAATATAAAATGCAAAGCAAAAAAAAAGGTACCAGGGCCAACTTAGCAACGATAGATTGACTGTTGATTATAGCAACAATCTACCACAACGTCACAAGTGAAACTCCTTGGTTCACTTATTAAAGATTTCCATAAGCTCACACGTTACAATTTCAACCACGTATGTTTCTCATCTTAAGCCGGTGATTGAGATAATTGCAAACACATGATTCCAATCAGGGAATTCATTTCACGCTAAATATAGAAAATGTGTTTTTCTAGCACCATCTAGAAATCCATTGGCTGAAAGTTTCCAATCATTCCCGCCGGTTCGATCTTCCTGTCCCGCTGACAGCAATCCCCCCCCACCCCCCCGTGGGATCCCCGTAGGCAGAGGATGCAAACGACAGATAGGCACACTTAACTATGTCTATGCCTGGACTAACCAGGCCCTGGGATCTATCAGCTTTGCTGGGGAGACCAGGTGGATTGGCACTTGGAGAGGTCTCCCAAATGACACCTCGGGGCAGGGTAGCACCCTGGCACTGCATGATGTCACCTGGGTGCACTGGTACCCTGGCAGTGCTAGGTGGCACTTTTGAGCTGGTATGGGTGCCGGTGGTTCCCAAGTGGCATTTTGCCTGTGTTGGTGCTGGGGTGCCCAGCCTGCATGAGGTAGAGTGTGGGGGGGGGGGCTCGAGGACCCCCAACAGGTGAGTTGTGGGAGGGGATCTGGGGTTACATTGGAGGGTTGAGTGCCAATCCAGCAGTGCCCAAGTGCCAACAGGAGTGAGAGGATCCTACTCTGCCGTGTCCGCAACCACCCAGGGATCTCCAAAGGCCCGGGGGACTCCCAGGTGCCTTTAGGCCTGGTCCATGTTTGTGTGCACATGTACTGTACGGTGGCCCGGCGAGGTGTCCCAGTGAGGCCATCAGTTTACGGGCGTCGGGAGAATTCGGCACACACATATATAAATATGCGGAACTGAATTTTGTCCAGCGACGGCAAGATCCAGATCACGACGTCTCGTGCGATTTTGTGCAGAAGATTGTGCAGAAGGGCAGCATGGTCGGCACGGGCTTGGAGGGCCGAAGGGCCTGTTCCTGTGCTGTACATTTCTTTGTTCTTTGTTGCTGAATTTCATGAGACATTGGGAGGGGCGGGAATCTCACGAGAGGCCCCTCGTAAGATTCAACAGCCTTGTCCCGACATCAAGTCGGGCGCGACAAGCCCCTTTATCCTGATGCTATTCAAAGGTGAAACAAATGTGTCACGGGTAAATCCATTGGATGTATCACCACATTTTATATCAGATTTATGTCCAAACCTGGACCAGATTTGACCAGTCTCTCAGCGATGGGCAACCTCCGGCCCTGGGGCCACATGCAGCCCAACTGGGTCCTGAGTGTGGCCCGACGAGACCCTTGGTTGATCGTTGCCCATGCGCAGTCGCCACATTCCGCTGATTTCCAGCCTCAAAGTTTTTTCCCTACCGGCATGTCTGAAGTGATTTGCACGTAGAGCAAGGGGCGAGTGAAGTGAGGTGCGAGCTGACTGCTCACAACATTGAGCTGAGCACTCCCTCTACATCCAATCAAAGTGTGAATATTTATTTTGTTGTTACCATTTGAATTTGACAGTTCCATTATTATATAAATAATTAAGCATTTTCTATTACAGGTTGAAAATCCCTTATCCAAAATGCTTGGGGCCGAGTGTGTATCGGATATGGGAATTTTTCGAATTTTGGAATGTACTGCGCAGATGCGGAACATTGGGAACTGCGCATGTGCAATGCTTGTTGGGAACTGCGCGTGTGCAGAACATTGAGAACTGCGCATGTGCAATGCTTGTTGGGAACTGCGCGTGTGCGGAACATTGAGAACTGCGCATGTGCAATGCTTGTTGGGAACTGCGTGTGTGCGGAACATTGAGAACTGCGCATGTGCAATGCTTGTTGGGAACTGCATGTGTGCGGAACATTGAGAACTGCGCATGTGCAATGCTTGTTGGGAACTGCGCGTGCGCGGAACATTGAGAACTGCGCATGTGCAATGCTTGTTGGGAACTGCGCGTGCGCGGAACATTGAGAACTGCGCATGTGCAATGCTTGTTGGGAACTGCGCGTGTGCGGAACATTGAGAACTGCGCATGTGCAATGCTTGTTGGGAACTGCGCGTGTGCGGAACATTGAGAGTCAAGTGTGGATTTTGGAATTTCTCGATTTTCCGGAATTTTGGATAAGAGATGCTTAACCTCTACTCGTTTCGCCATATTCGGTGTGTATTAAATATTTTCAATCCTATTCATGGGGGTCATGGCTTGTGAACAAGCCCAATTTCAATCTTGAAAATGAAAATCGCTTATTGTCACAAGGAGGCTTCAAATGAAGTTACTGTGAAAAGCCCCTAGTCGCCACATTCCAGCGCCTCTTGTGGCGCCCTGAGATGACGGAGGGTCACTCACTGGCCCTTGTTGCCTATCACTGGTCCATTTTATTCCAGCTTACAATGAGCAAGTATTTCGAACAGAAAGAGCGTTTCTTAAACTTGCTTTCCCATTTAATTTGTTGCAGCTTGTTTCAGTAATGGGTTTGTCGGTTAAATGTCTCGCTTTCTATGAGATCACTATGAGTCGCATAATTATCCTGAATACGTTGGAGAGCAACATTTACAATTTGCAGGAGACATGAAAACACGATGCCAGGATACCACAAAAGATTTTAACACTTCCTTTTAAGTCATGTTCACCCTGTTCTGCATGGGTGCCTCTTAAGAATATAACTTAGATGCCAGCCTCCAAAAAGTAGAACTCCTTCAGAACGCTGCTCTCACAACTACACCCGCTGAAAGTTCGGCCGGTTTGGAATTCCACCCTCAAAGCCCCGAGCCTCACGTTACTGTTACGCCGTTCCAGTCCAGTCGCTTCCTCGGTTCCACGCTTCTGTCTCTCTGGTCTAAGACTCTACAAACCAATACTGAGACCCATCTTCTCCTTTAAATGCTGTCCCATGACATTGGAAAAGGAAGCAGACGCAGAGAATGCTGGAAAATCTCGGCGGATCTGTCAGCATACAGATCTGTCGCGTCTGAGAGAGCTTTCTCTCTCCCTACAGATGCTGCCACGCCTGGACCTTCTAGCTCCTTGTTTCAGACTCCAGCATCCACAGTGGGCTGGATTTGTCCGCCCCGCCCGTCGCAAGATCGCCACGGGCGGGACGCGGACCATGTAAAGGTCCGTTGGCCTCGGCTGGGAATTGCCCGTCACCGGGCGGGTGCGGACAGAGAATCCCGCCCAGTATTTTCCTTCGTTTTTTGGCGAACAAAGGGCTAACATACCGGGATGGAGCTGCCTAAGGATATCTGAGACCTGGCTGGGCAGCTCAGCAGAACACGATATAATGAACATCCTTATTCGGCAACACTGCTGGTTCACTGAGCAACAAAATTCCCGACACCTTTTTGTTTGGAAGGAAGAAACATTGAGATTTTGTAACTAAAATGTCATCATCAGACATCGATGCTTTCACAAATATTGAAAACAACCGAACACCTGAGTTTGGCACTTTAACGCTATTTAACATGAAAAGGAAATTCTGGGCGCGATTCTCCAAAATGGAGACTGTGTGTTCGCGCCGTTGTGAATGCCGTCGCATTTCACGATGGCGTGAAACGGGCACGGGGACAACCAATTCAGGCCCCCACAGGGGACCACCACAGCGCTGGAGGGCTTCACGCTGCTCCAGCCTCCCTTTCCGGCGCCAAGTGGGGGCCGTGCCAAACCGCGCGTGCGCAGTTGGGCCGCGCCAACCCGTGGGGGACTTCTTCAACGCTCCGGCCCCGTCGCAACATGGCGCGGGGGTTCTGGGGCCAGAAGCGGAAGAAAGTAGGCCCCGGGGTGGGGGGGGGAGAGAGAGGCCGGCCCGCCGATCGGTGGGCCCCGATCACGGGCCAGACCCCATCGGAGGCCCCCCCCCCCCGGTGAAGGAGCGCTGTTCCCCACCCCACAGGCCGATTCTCCGCACTTCGGAGGATTGCGCGCCAGCGTCGGGGCGGCTCGGCGCGGTTGCGCCGATTCTTCGTTTACAAAAAAATTCCACAACGTAGAACGAAAATATTTGTCCTGCCGCTGAAGTGACTCAGTGAGCAGTAGCAAGCAGGCCAATCGATTAGTTATCTGTCAATACCAACAGTCAGAATGGAGGTCTCCACAACATTTATTACATAAAAACCACAATGGCTCCAGGAGATAGTTGTCATTGAGCATGAGTGACCTGGAAATAAGATATCAACATTTTTTGTGATAAATTGGGTTGATTAAAATCGTTTGTATTTAAAATTCGTTCAAGGGACGTGGCCGTCGCAGGCTGTGCCCGCATTTATTGCCCATCCCTAATTGCCCTTGAGGGGGAAGTTAAGAGTCAACCACATTGCTGTGGGTCTGGAGTCACGTGTAAGCCACACCAGGGAAGGACGGCAGATTTACTTCACTGAAGGACACTCGTGAACCAGGTGGGTTTTACGACACTCGGCAATAGTTTCATGGTCCGCCTACTTTAATTCCAGATTTTTATTAAATTCAAATTTCACCATCTGCAGTGGTGGGGTTCGAACCCGGATCCCCAGGGCATTACCCTGGGTCTCTGGATTACTAGTCCAGCGACAGTACCACTACACCACCACCTCCCCATATGGGCAAGTATTCTACCAACATATGCCAGAACTTCATTATTGCTTTTGTGGGTATATCAAAGAAACGTTTTAGTTCAATTCTATCAGATAACTAGTCCACCCTTTCTTTTAAACATAGAAGCTAGGAGCAGGAGTCGGCCATTCGGCCCTTCGAGCCTGTTCTGCCATCCAGTATGATCATGGTTGATCCTCTATCCCAAAACCATACTCCTGCTTTCTCCCCATTCCCTTTGTTTAGAAGGATTAGAGGAGGTTTAATTGAGCTTTATAAGATGCTCAAGGGGATTGACAGGGTGGACGTGAAGTGGATGTCTCCCCTTGTTGGACATTCCAGAACGAGAGACCGTTGGGCCAAGGGGCGACTGTGGTAATCACCACTGTTGTACATATTAGAAGATGTGTGGTAAGACCCTGTACTACAGGTACAGTGGTAGTCCCTGCCGGCTGGCTCCATCCAGTAGGCGGAGTATAAATATGTGTGCTCCCTATACAGCAGCCATTTCGCCAGCTGCTGTAGGAGGCCACACATTTTAGAGTAATAAAGCCTCAGTTGTCTTCAACTCTTGTCTCTGTGCAATTGATCGTGCATCAGCGCCCAATTTAAAACAGAATTGAGGAGAAAATACTTCTCTAAAAGGGTTGTGAATCTGTGAAGTTCTCTACCCCAGTGGGCGCCTGAACACCAAACTAATTTAAGGAGGAGACAGATTGGTTTTTAATTAGCAGCGGGATGAAGGGTTATGAGGAGCGGGCAGGAAGCTGGCGACGAGGCCAGGGTGAGATCAGCCATGACCGTATTGAAAGGCGGCGCAGGCCTAAAGCCTGAATTGCTGACTCCTGCTCCTCGTTCTAGTGCCACAGAAATCTCAGAAAATTATCGATCGCTTTCTTGAATACATTCAGTGATAGGCCTCCACAGCTTTCTGTGACAGAGAATTCCGCAGATTCACTACCGCTTTGAGTGAAGGAATTTTTTCCTCATCTCAGTTCTAAATGGCTTACCCTGTATCCTGAGACTGTGTCCCCTGATAGCCAGGGAAACATCCCCCCTGCATCCAGTCTTTACAGCCCTGTTAGAATTTTATACGTTTCAATCAGATCTCCTCTCGTCCTTTTAAACTGTAGTGAATACAGGCCCAATCTCTCCTAATAGCACAGTCCCGCCAACCCCGATATCAGCCTAATGATCCTCTGCTGCACTCGCTCTGTGGCAGCCCCTCCGCCCCTCCCCCCGCCGATCTGTCTCTCCGGTTATGGTAGGCAGGGAAAGGCATCAAGCAGTCTACCCTAAGGTCGACTGAAGTTATTAAGTGGACAATTAATGGCCTTTAAGGGCCTCATTTTTCTCTGCCGCCATTTTACCCTCGACAGGAGCACGCAATAGCCAGGCGGGTATGCCGGCAGCCCTCACTGTGCGGGCTGCTGTCGGGCAGGAGTGCCTTGTATCACCTGTGCCCATCGGAAGATCATACACACACCCCATCCCCCACACTTTTACCCTGCCCCCCTTGGGCCTCTCAAACCGGCCACTCCCTTCACTGGGGTATGCCAGCCAGGCCCGTCGAAAACCCCCAACTAAGCTTGAAGGCCAAGATCCATCACTCCTTCTCCATGACAACATATCTTGAGCTTGCAGGTGCATAGCTACAGAGGGATAGGGGGCAGTGGGGTGGGTGGTGGATAGTGCGGGGTGCTGAAGAGAGATGCCAATTGCAGGTATTTGGTGCTTTGAACGCAGCAAAGAAAGGGACAAGGAGCTACAGGGCAAAACATCAACTCGCTCTTTCTGATTGCGCTGTATCTATTCACTGCATTCCAAGAGTATTACATCATTCAAATCTTTCACTTTGAAAGCTTTAACATATATAAACTTTAAAAAGCAAAAGTACCAAATTTCCATAAAGATTCGTTCTTATAAGTCAGGATAAAAGGTTCCTTGTGTGTTACTGTAGTCGGATCTTGCGCTTGTCCAGGACCCAAAGGTTAACTGCCTGTTAAACCACAGAAGGCAGAGGAAAGAATGATATCACTGTATCTTTAAACAGTCACTTAGAGGAGTTATGTGTGTGCACACTTCCTTATCCTGAAAGTATGAAATATGTTAGAATTCAAAATGTGATTTGTGCTTTTTTTTTTGTTAAAGAACCCGTAAACTGATAGTGCTTCAAATAGATCTGGGAGATTCCCAGAATGGAAGATACACTGAGGAGTATATTATATTCTGTGTTCGTATCCATCGACTGACTAAATAGTTAGCTTCCACTGTCATACCCATACACGGGGAGGTGGTGGTACAGTGGTATGGTCACTGGACTAATAATCCATGGACCCAGAGGTAATGCTTTGGAGACCTGGGATAGAATCCCTCCAGGGCGGATGGTGAAATTTGAGTTCCAATGATGACCATGAAGCCATTGGCATTAAAGTTCCACCTGTTGACTCCCGGAGATTTGTCTCCGTTTTCAGGAAGTCCACTTTCTTTCTTCAGTTAGTGGCTGAGTGATGTTGGGCGCCTTTTCAATATGGCGCCCGGAGCTGAGGGGTGGAATGGGCACCAGCTGGCCTGCTCTGGGACGACAGCGCAAAACACCTTTGTGTCTAATTAATGAGGTCAGGGCCGATCTGTCGGGAGTTCCCGCTAAACACGCCATGTTCGTGTCACGACACATAGTTTGCGATTCTCTGGCTGTGTTGCGCCCGGTGCCGATCTCACTATTCCCGGTGAATAGTGGGAGAGCCCCTAAACGGGGTTTGCGCCAGACACTGAACCGACCACGATGCTCCCGACCCACAGCGTTACACGGGTCTTAAAACTCATTTAAATATGGACAATCCGTTCGAGCCCGGAGTCCCCGGCTCCCGGGAGTCAGCGGCCCCATCGGAGCAGCGTTGCCATGTTGGCAATGTCCAGGTACATGGGGCAGTGCCAAGGATGGGTGGCACGGTAGCACAGTGGTTAGCGCTGTTGCTTCACAGCTCCAGGGTCCCAGGTTTGATTCCCGGCTTGGGTCACTGTCTGTGCGGAGTCTGCACATCCTCCCCATGTCTGCGTGGGATTCCTCCGGGTGCTCCGGTTTCCTCCCACAGTCCAAAGATGTGCGGGTTAGGTGGATTGGCCGTGCTAAATTGCCCTTAGTGTCCAACAATGTTAAGTGGGGGTTACTGGGTTACGGGGATAGGGTAGATATGTAGGCTTCAGCAGGGTGCTCTTTGTAAGGGCCGGTGCAGACTCGATGGGCCGAATGGCCTCCTTCTGCACTGTAAATTCTACGTCTATCAGTACAATGGTATGATATTCTGGAACTGCTCATTCGTCAAATTGGATAAGGGGGTCTCAGAGGGTCGTTAGTGTGCGAAACTCCCCCCCCCCCCCCCCCCCCCCCCCCACTCTCCTCAGAGAGTAGTGGAGGCTCAGTCATTGAACGTGTTCAAGGCTGATTTGGACGGAGTTGTGGGAGGCAAAGTGGGGGGGAAGTGGAGTCGCGATCACAAACACATAAGCCACTCTCTCACCGAACGCTGGCGGGACAGGCTCGGAGGGTCGAGAGGCCCCATCCTCCGCCAACGTCCTCCTGCGTCCACAGGATCTAAGTACAAGGTCAAAGCGAGATAGTGCTGAAGGGTCTGGCTTTGTAGACGTACGAGATGAAAATGGAAACTGAGAAAAGACGCAACTCAGAATACAATGAATGAGAAACAACATTATGAAAGATGCTTTTCTTTACTCTTTTTTTAGGGGCATTAAACACTTTCCTATTTCTTCAAACTGAAGGGTACCCTCATTTCAATCCTGGGTCCAGTCTGCTGGCTCTCTTGAGGATATGACCCACTGCTGGCACAAAACTACAATGCAGAAAAGGCCCTTCGGCCCATCGAGTCTGCACCGCCAGACGTAAGACGAGAAAGTGTCAGGGCTAGCCCCATAGGACTCAGTTAGAAAGAAACCCCGGTACTTTAAACATCCAACTGATTTCACCAGGACACCGTCTTTGCTGATATTTCTTACTTCAAAGTCTCTCACTCTCAGTGAGCTCCTGTGCGAATTTTCCAGCCCCCTTCCCAGTGGCGGGATCATCCCCGCCGGAGTCGACCCCTGTTGACGGAATGGGCGAGGAATGCAAATCGCTGCTGACCTTAGCGGCTGGAAGAGCACAGTGGTGGCCGGTGGCAAGCAGCCTCTACCGTGAATTTGGGAGGGGGGGGGAGGGTAAGGGGAGGGGGCTGGAGAATTCCTCCCCGAGGTCCCTCACTATTTCCCGCGTCTTTTCATGTTCTCCTGCGCCACTCGCAGCTGTGTACTAAAATAATACGTCCAATTCTGATTTAATTTCCCCGTCCCATCTGAAAACGCAGTTGTGGGCTAACCTCTGGCATGAGAGACAACTAATTACTCCGCAACATGGAATCTACAGTGCAGACGGAGACCATTCAGCCCATCGAGTCTGCATCCTTAAGCCCCCACCTCCACCCTACCGAAATGTCTGACAAAGCCCCCATCTGCAATAACCACAGGTTAACACGAGCACTCAGCGGCGCCGCCTTCAATAGGTGGTGACAGGACGGGGGGGACACTGACAGTCAGGGACCTATACACTGACTGTAGGGTCACAACACGGACAGAACTGACGCAGAGATTCCAACCAGCTAAAGGCAACAAACATGCAGCTTAAAAACTTCGTACGGAAGGAGACAGGGACCCGCGAGCACCACGACAGACACTATTGGAAGATGTTATCGAAACGTTAGCTCTTTTCTCTCTCTACAGATGCTGCCAGACCTGCTGAGATTTTCCAGCATTTTCTCTTTGGTTTCAGATTCCAGCATCTGCAGTAATTTGCTTTTATTTACTATCAGAAGAGCTACTGGACGCAGACATCCTAAGCAGAGGGAACTGTAGTGACATGTACGAACGACTGCTGGAGAGGGCCCTCACCGAACTGGACACGACAAGGAGGAAATGGGAGGAAGACTTGGGGTACGAAATAGGGTGGGGTTCTGGAGCGAAGCACTGCACAGGGTCAACTCTACCTCCACATGCGCGAGGATCAACCTAACGCAGCTAAAAGTGGTACATCGAGCCCACTTGACCAGAACCCGAATGAGCAGGTTCTTCCCGGAGGTGGAGGATTGATGTGAACAGCGCCAAGGAGGCCCGGCCAACCGCGCCCACATGTTTTGGTCTTGTCCCAGACTTGCTGGGTACTGGACAGCCCTCCTCGAGGCAATGTCCAAAGTGGTGGGGATGAGGGTGGAGCCATGCCTGAAAGTGGAGGTCTTCAGGGTTTCTGACCAGTCTCTTCCTGGGGAGGAGGGCAGACGGCAGACGGGCATGCCTTTGCCTCCCTGATCACCCGCCATAGAATCCTGCTCGGCTGGCGATCAGCAGCACCACCCAAAGCTGCAGACTGGCTGTCCGACCTCTCAGAATCTCTCCAAATCGAGAAAATCAAATTCACCATCCGGGGGTCGGAAGATGGCTTCCACAGAACGTGGGAGCCATTCGCCCGACTGTTTCGAGCCCTGCTTGTGGCCAACCCATCAATAAATAAATAGCCAAGGGCCAGGGAGAACTTGGCAGGACACGATAGAAAGAGGAAAGAGAGGGAGGACCGGGGGGGTGGGGGGGGTCAAGGCGAGGGGAGCTGGAGGGGGGGGGGGGGATAGGGAGGATTGTATGCTGAGCCAGGCGGCGACAAACTGAAAATGGAGAAACCCAAGAAGAAACCTTTGGGACTGTACAGTAAATGAAAACGAACGGCAATGTATAAAATTTTGAAAGTGCCAATAAAAATATTTTTTTTAAAAAGACTCCAGTGTTCAGTGGACCAACTTTTATTCCTGATCCAATCACTGTGTGACCAGTTCTGCCTCTTGTCGTCTTCTCAGCACTGCTTTCACTTTCGTGTGGTTTAGAGTGGTTTCACAGGTCGGCGCAACATCGAGGGCCGAAGGGCCTGTACTGCGCTGTAATGGTCTATGTTCTATCTCCGTAACCCAGCAGCCCCACCTAACCTTTTGTTGGGCACTAAGGGGCAATTTAGCACGGCCAATCTGCCTAACCTGCACATCTTTGGGAGGAATCCGGAGCACCCGGAGGAAACCCACGCAGACACAGGGGAGAACGTGCAAACTCCACACAGACAGACACCCGAGGCCGGAATTGAGCCTGGGACCCTGGAACTGTGAGGCAGCAGTGCTAACCACTGTGCCACCCACATCAGCTCACTTCAGTCCCACAGCGTCTTCAGTTGCTGCCTGTGTTTTCCCCCAATTACTGCTCTCACTGATTGAGACCTATGGACCAATTAAGAAATTCCGATCAGACAAGCTTCTGGGTATTGCTGCGGGCTTCCTGCAGTTTACTTATCCCTGGGAAAGTAAACTGCATTTCTCAGAGATGTGGGAAGCAGACAAGTCGAAGGACCTGGCATCATTTTCACGTCAGCCAAACTGACTGAACCGGTTATTTAATCCTCAGTAGGAGGCACCAGCTCTGGCTGGAAGCCCGTAACCAATCAGTTCAAATGCAACACCGCAAGGATAATTTTACAAAATCACATTCCTGGCGCGACACTTTGCCTGCGAGGAGCGTCTGTTGGGAATCCAGGGGAGCATCAACCAGGATTTTCCGACCTTTAAAGATTAATGGATGCCACCACATTAATGAGTGGAAAATCGTGTGGGACAAATCCAAACTTTTCCCCCCGCAGGCATAAATTCGGAAAATTACCCCTCAATTCTTTCTCAAGCTCCTAAAACTGCCTTTCATTAAGCGTGCAAATTGGTGGAGTATTATTTAACCAGCGATTCATTCACATGCGACCAAACTACTGCTGGTGTTTTATGCAGACACCTCTCCTAGAAATAGTTGTTTGGCAGTATTGCTGAAAAAAGACACACATCGTCGAAGCTTTTTGCCTTGACTCACCAGGACAATTCGCAAGAACATCGAATGTAAAGGGAACGCATACTCTCTTCTCATGAAGTATAAATTGTTGTGAGTTGCAGGGCCAGTGCTAGACGAAAAGCTTCATGCGTCATTTTTCAACAATTCCCTCTAAATATTGTAGATATTGGAGATTTGGGTCTATTAATCAAGGAAAGAATTGAGTAATTCGTGAAGTACTGCATCTTCCTGTAGTTGTTTTGGTTCAGGTAATCCGTTTGCGCCTTTCCCTATTTCTCACTCTTTTAAAACACTCAGCAACATTTCCAAACATATTTTTTGTTGCTGTCAGTTTAATTTGTTTTGCTGACACAAACTATGTCTGAGTTCTTCAGGCTTAAAAGCAGACGGAAATAGACCAGACATGTTTGGGAATAATACTCTGGAGTTGGCTATGCCAATGCTCTCTTCGCACCTCCCACTCTCCGTAAATTTCAATTCATCCAAACCTCTGTTGCCCGTATCTGAACTGGCACCGAGTTTCATTCACCCCCCCCTTACCCCTGTGCTCCAGTTTGATCCCTGACCAGCAATGCTTCCTTCTTGCGTTCAAACTCCTCCATGGCCTCCTCCCCCTTTCCTATTTCTGTAATACCCTCCAGCCTTACGCCCGCCCCAAATCTTGAAATCTGGCATCTCCGGTTCCTTTTAGCCCACCATCGGTGGTCACGCCTTCCAGCTGACTCGGCCCTCAGTTCTCGAATTCCCTCGCTGATCCTCTCCCACTTCTTGGTCTTTCTCTCCTCCTCGAGGTTGCTTGCTAGAACCTCATCGTTAACCGAGCTTTGGGTCATGTGCCTGTGTCAAACATTGTTCAATGATGCTCCCTCGGGTTGCCTTAGCATCTTTGTGCTGCATTAATGGCACCACGGACTGGACTTTCCAGTCTCGCTTGCCGGGGGAATCGTCATGGGAGAGACGGATAATTTGACAGGCCGACAAAAGTCCGTTGACTTTGAGCGAGAAAGAACTGCAAAATCCTGCCCTACGTGAATGCAATTTCTTGCCAACTCGGGTCCTCGGCGTCGTGAGGCAGCAGTGCTAAGCACTGCACCACCGTGCCGCCCCCCTTTGAGTTGAAGATGACAACATCCACCATCCGAGCTGCTTGGTCGGGTTCGGGTGGGCACGTGGGTGACCACAAGTATCTTTTCAGAGTTCAAAACCCAAACCGAACATTTTGGGGCTGACGTTGCTGTCAATGAATCATTGAATGGAATCCGATATACTCCGTCAATCAAACATTTCTGGAGCTACCTGCTTTGAGATGAGCGATCCCTGAATGTGCAGTTTCTTCCAACAGTTCGTTCACTGCAAAGGAAGGAGGACGCTGTCCTGTTTTTCCGCGAGGAGGAATACCGCCAAGAGCTCCAACAATTCGACACATCCTGAATCTCACGTTTACCCACAATCATTCTAAAATTCTTTCCTAGTAAATCAGTGGAAGAAGATCGGTTAAAACTCAGCGAAAATATCTTTAACGCGAACTTTGCCTCAGCCTTTGCTGAGGAGAAAGATATCATAGATTATCATAGAATTTACAGTGCAGAAGGAGGCCATTCGGCCCATCGAGTCTGCACCAGCTCTTGGAAAGAGCACCCTACCCAAGGTCGACATCTCCACCCTATCCCCATAACCCAGTAACCCCACCCAACACTAAGGGCAATTTTGGACACTAAGGGCAATTTAGCATGGCCAATCCACCTAACCTGCACATCTTTGGACTGTGGGAGGAAACCAGAGAACCCGGAGGAAACCCACGCACACACGGGGAGAACGTGCAGACTCCGCACAGACAGTGACCCAAGCCGGAATCGAACCTGGGATTCTGGAGCTGTGAAGCAATTGTGCTATCCACAATGCTACCGTGCTGCACACAATGATATCGGAGAGGAGGTGCATCCAGAAGTAGTTGAGGAAGCCAAACGACATGTTGATGGTTAACAGAAAAATGTAAGTAAGTTATTTGGGCAAAGACGTGCAGGTTAGGTGGATTGGCCACGCTAAATTGCCCTTAGTGTCCAAAAAGGTGAGATGGTGTTACTGGGTTATGGGGATAGGGTGGAGGTGTGGGCTTAGATAGGGTGATCTTTCCATGGGCCTGTGCAGACTTGATGGGCCGAATGGCCTCCTTCTGCACAGTAAATTCTATGATCAAGTGTCAGTGCCTGGAGAATCCTCAGGGAGGCCGAGGAATTAGGAGGGTAGATTTCACCAATTTTTAAAAGTAAATTTAGAGTACCCAATTATTTTTTTCCAATTAAGGGGCAATTTAGCGTGGCCAATCCACCTACCCTGCACATCTTTGGGTTGTGGGGGTGAGACCCACGCAAACACGGGGAGAATGTGCAAACTCCACGCGGACAGTGACCCGGGGCCGGGATCGAACCCGGGTCCTCATCACCGTGAGGCAGCAGTGCTAACCACTGCGCCACCATGCCGCCCCAATTTTCACCTGGAGAACGACCGGTCAAATCGGCCGCCCATTTCACACCATACCCAACTTTACTTCCCGGTGAATTGAATGGTGCTGTCAGTTACCTCCTGAATGGCTCAAGTTTACATTGTCCGCTATATTTCAGGCTGTACTGCATTGACAGCGGCTGCATTTCAGAGCGCTGGAGTGCGGCCAACATAATATCCATTTTTGAAAAAGGCGCCAGTTAATTTGTGTAATTATAGGCCAGTTAGATTAACATCTATTGTGGAGAAAATTTCGGAGTGTTTATCTAGGCATGTAGCAATTTAATTCTTAATTAAAGAGGCAAGAGTTCAAAGTGGCCAACTACACATCAGAGAGGGTGATTGTACTTGACGTCTTCGAGGAGTTACCAAGTATGGCAGATTGCAAGTGCAATGGATGCAATGTTCCTGGACCTAAGGAAAAGCCTTTGACAAGGTACCGCGGAGGAGATTAGCAGGCATGGAATTGGACAGAGGATTAAAAAGCATTAAAAGGAGGAGTACAGAGATTTCCAGTTTGGATCAGTCTTTCCTGAATAGACTTTCCATTCTGTTCCCTGTGTGCATAAATAATTTGGGTGTAGGCCTTAGAGGGCATATCAGAATTTGCTGATGATACCAAAATATTTGAGACCAAAACGTTTGGCAGATGGTGGCACGGTGGTTAGCACTGGTGCCTCACAGCGCCAGGGACAAGGGATCAATTCCAGCCTTGGGTGACTGTCTATGTGGAGTTTGCACGTTCTCCCCGTGTCTGCGTGGGTTTCCTCCGGGTGCTCCAGTTTCCTCCCACAGTCCAAGATGTGCAGCTTAGGTGGATTGGCCATGATACAAATCGCCCCTTAATGTCCAAAGATGTACAGGTTGGGTGAGGTTACGGGAAGAAGGTGGGGGGAGTGGGTCCAGGTGGGGGCAGTGGGTCCAGGTAGAGGGCTCTTTCAGAGGGTCAGTTGTTATGGGCCAGGGTTTAGAGAACCCCAAAGTGTATCTTGGAGTTCACCTGACCCACAACTTTTAATAGATTGTGGTATGGGGAGCACACGGCCCACTCTACAGGTGTGGTACAGCAGAAATGGAAAAGTATTTTTTAAAGCAAAACAATGTTTATTCTATGAACTCAAGTTAACCTTTTTAAAACAAACAGTGAACATCTTAGCACCCATTAATTCAAATACAACCCCCAAAGAGTACAACACGAAGTAATGCTTACGCTGTTCTTTTAACATCCAGAAGACTTACAAACAAAACGTTTAACAGAAGCACATCAGGTTAAAGTCCCTCCTGAAAACATTTATAATTCTGAATTCACCAAATGATCAAGAGATAGTCTTTTGATGGCAGAGAGAACAGCAGTACACCTGCTTGGTCTGGCTTCAGCTCCAACACCGAAAACAAAACTAAAACACACCCTGCAGCGAACAGCCTAAAACGAAAGTAAAAAGCTGACAGACAGCCCAGCTCCACCCACTCTCTGACATCACTGCAGTAGTAAACACCCATTTCTTAAAGGTACTCTCACTACAGATATTTATATACACACCCATTTATAAACACCCATTTCTTAAATGTACTCTCACATGACACAGTGCAGACTCGATGGGCTGAATGGTCTCCTTCTGTACTGTGAACTAGTTCACTCTGGTAGGAAGTGAGAAGAGCAGTGTACAATTTAAGTAGAGAGATTGCAGAGCTCGGAGGTACAGAGGTACATGAATCACCTCCAGTTAGTCTCAGGTACAGCGAGTGGTTAGGAAGGCAAAGGGAACGTTGGTGTTTATTGCAAGGGGAATGGAACATAAAAGTAAGGAGGTTTTGCTGCAGTTGTGCAGGATTTTGGTGAGACCACATCTGGAGTACTGTGTACAGTTTTGGTCTCCTTATTTTCTAAAAAAGGATATAATTACTTTGGGAGCAGTTCAAGGAAAGTTCACTGGATTTATTCCCGGGATATATGGGTTGTCTCGTTGAACAAGCTGATGCGCATATCCACTGGAGTTTAGAAGAATGAGAGGCGATCTTGAAGTGAAAGTGAAAGTGAAAATCGCTTATCATCACAAGTAGGCTTCAAATGAAGTTACAGTGAAAAGCCCCTAGTCGCCACATTCCGGCGCCTGTTCGGGGAGGCTGGTACGGGAATTGAACCGTGCTGCTGGCCTGCTGAAACATAAGGGCCGGAATTCTCCGGCCGTTGGAATTTTCTGTTCCCGACGGCAGCGCATCCCGCCCGCGGGTTTCCCGGCGGCGTGATGTGGCTTCAATGGGAATTCCCATTGACCAGCGTTGGGAATAGACATTCCCGCCACCAGCGAACGGCGCGCTGCCAAGAAACCCGCGGCTGGAAGGCCAGAGTATCCAACCCATTAGATCCTGAGGGGACTTGACCAGCTGCATACCCAGGGGATGTTTCCTCTTGTGGGGGAGACTATGACCAGGGGGTATTGTTTAAAAATAAGATGGAGCTGAGGAGAAACTTTTAATTTTGCCCAGGAAGTTCATGAGGCTGGCTCTTCAAATTTATTCGAGGCAGAGTTAGCAAGCCGTTTGTCAGGCAAGAGAGTCGGGGGTCATGAGGAACAGACAGGAAAGTGGAGCTGAGACCCAAACAGAGCAGCCACGATCCTGGTGAATGGTGGAGCAGCCTCATAAGGCCGAGTGACCCACTCCTTTTCCCATGTTCCTACGACAGTGAAGCAACGGCCGATATATTTCCAAGTCAGGATGGGGAGTGACTTGGGGGTTATCTTCCAGGAGGTGGTCTTCCCGAGTACCTGCTGCCCTTGCTCTTCCTGATGATAGCGATCGTGGGTTAGGAAGGCGACAAGGGAATATTGATAATACTGGGGAATGACTAATTGGTTACAAAGGGGTCATTAAGTGTGAAGTAATTAGTTCTGTTCAAAATACAGGAGCAAGAAGCCCCGCTCGATTGGAGCCCCATCCACAAACCGCTCCCTCCACCACCGACACACAGTGGCAGCCACGTGTACTCCATCTACAAGGTGCAATGCAGGAACTCACCAAGGCTCCTGAGACAGCTCCTCTCTAACCTATGACCGCTTCTGTCTAGAAGGGCAGTAGACAGATGGGAACCCCACCACCTGGAGGTTCCCCTCCAAGTCACTCGCCACCCTGACTTGGAAATATATCGACCGTTCTTTCACTGATCTGATCTCTTCACACATCTTCTCTACTGAGTAGTACTACACTCCTGTCTGCTTCACCCGATGCCTGTGTCTATCTATTTACATCGTGTATTTTATCTTTGCCCTATTATGTATTCTCTTTTCATGTACGGAATGATCGGTTTGAGCTGCACGTGCCTCGGTACACGTGACAAAAACCAAACCAAAACCAAAAGCCATGTACTTGGGGCTCCGAGTGGACGCCACAGGTCCACACCCACTCGGAAGAAAAGGCCAAAGCCACACGAGAGGTCGCAGCGCCCAGGAATGTAGCCGAGCTGAAATATTTCCTGGGAATGGCGAACTATCGTGGCACGTACATTCCAAACTGTGCCACGCCATTGGCACCACTACATTGGTCGCTGAGGAAACAACAACGTTGGCAATGGAAGGAGCAACAGAGGATCCTTGCCACTTGGTTAAACAAGCTCTGCAATCGGCGAACACTTCGAGCCGGAGAAGCCAGTTGTTTTTCCATGTGACACGTCACCACACAGGATAGGGGCAGTTCTCTCCCACAAGATGGAGGATGGGTCAGAATGGCCAATTGTCTTTACCTCAAGGACTGTCACAGAAGCAGAGCGAAATTACACCCAAATTGGAAAGGAGGGACTGGCCGTCCACCAAGGTTCCACCAATACAATTATGGACAGCAAACATCCCCGATTGGGTCTTTTGAGAGAGGACAAGTCAATACCCCCGATTCTCTTTGCCAGGGTGCAACACTTGCAACTAGCCGCCTACAACTATACTTTCCAACCTAGGCCTGGATCTCAAATCTCCAATGTGGATGTATTGAGTTGACTCCCCTTGCCAAAGAACTTAGCGCTATTGCTGGTACCCAACAAAAATCATCTTGACGCTGAACATCTCGGACGCCTTGACGATGTTGTCCAGACATATACAGAATTGGACTCAGCGAGATCCGGAATTAACCAAGGTGATACGGATACAAACAGGTTGTCACCTCGAGAAGTCTGAACACTTGAGACCCCATTTAACCCACAGGGGTGAACTAACCTGTGAAGGTTGAGTAATACTTTGGTGCTCTCGAGTAGCGGTTCCACTCCCAGTGAGGAACCCCTCTTACAGGAATTACAACTTCCGGGTGCGGCTATGCAGAGCTAGGTCGCATATTCGGTAGCTCCTGCTTGGAATGGACTTTTGGGCTCGTTACAGGGGCCCCACGGCATTTGTTTGACATTTCGCGGTGTGGGAAGAAGGCTGCAACATTCCCCCGACAGTGTCCCCCAGGAATGGTATGTCTCTTGGTTGTCAGACCCGGCAGAAACAGTAAAAGATTTGGCTGCAACTGCAGGATAAACAGAGCCTCTTCCAGCATGCAGGCGGGGGAAGGGCAAGCTTAAAGCTGCAATCTGACCTGAGGGCCTTTATCAAAGGTGAATTCTAGCAGCAGAGGGAACAACTGTGAAAAGATCTCATCAAGGCCACTGAAGAAGCGGGGACGAGGCTCCCGGTGGCGGCCATGGAGGAGTAGGTCGCGCATTCGGCAGCTCCCGTCTGGAACGGACTCTCAGACCTTTTTCAGGAGCTTCCACAGACATTTTGGGGCAGATTGGTGAAGCGAACACTGCCAAAAGGATTCCCTCTCGAGACTTCCGGTTGCGGCTATGCGGAACTAAGTCGCACATTCGGCGGCGCCCGCAAAAACGGACTTTTGGGCTCTTTTCAGGGCCCCCAAGGGCACTTTTTCTTACAGGAATTACACAGGACCCATCCAGGCCAAACAGAAATGAAGATGCTGGCTCACAGTTATATCTGACGGCCAGGAATCGATAAAACTATTGAGGAAATGGTATGGAAAATCCCTGACAAACTCAACGATCGTTACCTCCTTCAGCCAAAACCCACTCAAACACGGGGAGAATGTGCAAACTCCACACGGACAGTGACCCAGAGCCGGGATCAAACCTGGGACCTCGGCGCCGTGAGACAGCAGTGCTAACCACTGCGCCACCATGCTGCCCTCTGTACAGACTTTTAAAAACACAATCAGACCGACTGCTGCACCATCGGCTCGACAACTTCCTATTGATCCAAAACATGATCCCCTGGTTTACCATGAGGGTCACGCCAGCTGAATTGCTTAAGGGCCATCGCTGTAGAACTTGTTTGGATTTGATGTTCCCAAATTTGACGGGGAGGGTGGAGGCACATCAGACCTCCCAGAAAAATAAAGATACTTCACAAAAGGGCGACACATCATTCCAGGTGGCTGACCTGGTTCTAGTTTGGAATTTAACCTCGGGCCCACTCTGGTTAGCTGGGCTGATCACGTCCCGACTGGGACCTGTACCATATGTGGTACATCTCAATGGCCGGATTGTGCGGAAACATGTCAACCACATAAGGAGCCTTCATTCCTGAACAGTTAGGTCCGACATGTGCCGCCGGGACTCCTTTGGCTGTTCCATTGGGGCTGGTTTAGCACAGGGCTAAAGAGCTGGCTTTGAAAGCAGACCAAGGCAGGCCAGCAGCACGGTTCAATTCCCGTACCAGCCTCCCCAAACAGGTGCCGGAATGTGGCGACTAGGGGCGTTTCACAGTAACTTCATTTGTAGCCTACTTGTGACAATAAGCAATTTTCATTTTCATTTCATTGCTCTGTGCCGGTATATAGTTGCCTTTGCCGACTGTTAATAAACCCCTCTTAGTTGTCACTGGATGTCTCCAATGTATTGTCTCAATCCACCGCATAAACAGAGACTGTTCCCAGTAAGGGAGTAGAGAGTGGAGGGGCCGTCGGGGATAAAACTAAATGAAAGAGATTCAGAAAACAGGGGCAAGGTAAACGTTAAGACCACAGTGAGGTGGGGGTCAGCCAATTCACTTTGCGGTTTAACTGTTCAGGCAGAAAGTGTCAACATTCAGTCTTAAATTGGATGGTTGGGGGACGAATAAATAGACTTGGGAACTAGGCAGGTAAATATGAGTGGGCTTATTTGCTCACAGGCAGTGCAAACTCTGTCCCAGACCCATTGGGCAATACTGGTCTGTTTCAATATTGTCACTTCTTTGTATTTCTTGGTCTGATCTGAGCATTAAGTGCTCAAGACAACTATCAGAAACAATGAAGAGTAGAACTGCTTCCCTGACCAATGGTGCAGTACATCATGTGACCGCAAACCTCGTAAAAGTGCCCATTGCGACACAACAATATATTTTCCTTCCACAGTCTGACTCTCCGCCTGAGATTACAAATACTTAGTATTCAGAATCCTGCTATAAAACGGGTTGAAGCTGATGGCACTTATTCCACTGAACTCTGAAATGGGGAGTGAAGACCTCTGTCTCATCGGCTTGGATCGTGTGCAAATCTTTGGGACGGAGGTTTACAGCCCCGTCGCCAATGGTGGGATGGGGGGGGGGGGGCCACAGGACTGGAAAATACCATAAGCCGTTCAAACATCCATTGACTTTGGTGGGACTGGAAAGTGCGGCCAGCGAGAGAGGCCAGAAACTTCCACCCTCGCTGCCTCACACCCGATTTTCACTGAAGTGCCAATATCGCGTACATTATGCGTGACACTTAATTCATGCCCGCCCCACACCGTCCTTCAATGCTTCAGTGATATTCTTATGTGACTTGTGAAATGGTGGCTAAAACTGTAATTCTCTCGAGACAATGGGCAATCTTGCGGCAGCCAGGTGCTCAGTACAAGGGTGATACGCCGAGGGTGGGGTTTTCCCACCTTCCACCATCCCGTTTCCCACCCCCCCATCCCGTTTCCTGCACCCCCCCCCCCACCCACCTCCCATTTCCCGCCACCGCCCCCCACCCACGGCGGGTTCGCTCACTCAGGCCGCTGGGAGATACCAGTCTCGCTGATGTCTGTGCGTTTCGCATTGTTCGTCTGTCCAGGGAACCCGCCAAGGGGGGGGCGGTGCGGGGGGGGGGGGGGGGGGGTGTTCAGCTTCGGGCGGACCGGGAAAATCCCGCCCTTGATTTCAAAAACCGCCCTCACAGCGAGGCCCATCATCTCATACATTTCACGGCAGAGAGTGCAGCGCACGGTTAGAACAGAGTGATATGAATGCAAGCGATGCCCGAATTGTCTTGGCACATGAATTAAAGGGCCTCGGATGGGTATTGATGCCAAAGAAGCTATTAAGCGAACTTATTGCACTCTGGATTCACCACCACTGATCGTGACTGAACTTGGCAGTTGTCTCTTTCATGTGCCATTGCTCAGATCAAACACGCCAATATGAATTATCTGGGCTAATGGAGACACAGGAGGTGAACATTACCCACAGCACATTATGGCGGGCTATTCAATGCTCTACAGATGGTGGGATTGGACCACGTACAACAACAAAATGCCAGGAAATCCTTCTTAATCCTTTAAAGTTTCATCTTATCCGGTAGCGCGCTCACTCCAAACTCTGGGATTGAAATTCCAAGTTGGATTTCAGGCATTCCCATTTTTAGAGGATGTCCTCTTACTGCCAGAGTAAGAAAGTGTTAAAAACTATAATTGATTCTGTCATCAAATACAATTTCTCATTATTTTGCCACACGTGACAAATCGTTGTAGCAAAAACAAAACTGAGCATTACCTTTTGATTTTAAAAATTTATAACAATAATAATCTTTATTGTCAAAAGTAGGCTTACATTATCACTGCAATGAAGTTACTGTGAAAACCCCCTCGTCGCCACACTCCGGCGCCTGTTCAGGTACACTGAGGGAGAATTCAGAGTGTCCAATTCACGCAACAAGCACGTCTTTCGGGACTTGTGGGAGGAAAGCGGAGCACCCGGAGGAAACCCACGCAGACACGGGGAGAATGTGCAGATTCCGCACAGGCAGTGACTCAAGCCGGGAATTGAATCAGATCGGCTGTGATCTTGCGGAATGACGGTGCCGGCTTGAGGGTCCGAGTGGCCTACTCCTGCTCCCTAATTCGACGTTTCCCCATATGCCATACTTAGGAACTGACTTTCTTCTGGGTACATCACTGAAAATGGGAAAGCCTGATCACAATATCAAGACCGTGCAACGCAACCAGAAGGAACTCTTGTGCCCCTGAGGTCCATCGCATTGAAACCTGTTTCAGATAACCAGATAACCAACTGACATTTGTCCAGTGTAGGTCGGACGTTAGTGTGGTGAAATTGGATGATAAAGATACCTGTGGGAAATATTACTGAATGTCTGTCGATAGCAAGGGACAGCTTTGGCAGCGTGGCAGGGCAATGGGTTGTTTGTGTTGTGTCATGGGTTAATAGAACATGTCTACTAATGAGTAGACTATGATGCAGCACTGACACCAGGCAGTCACAATCTGCACTCCCCCTCTCTCTCTCACTCGCTCTATAGAGAGAACGCGAGAGGGAGATGGTGCGCACCAGGTTCAATTCCGGTCTCGGCTGACTGTGTGGAGTTTGCACGTTCTCCCCGTGTCTGCATGGGATTCCCCCGGGTGCTCCGGTTTCCTCCCACAGTCCAAAGATGTGCAGGTTAGGTGGATTGGCCGTGATAAATTGCTGACGCCCAGAACTGTACAAAATATTTGAGCTGAGGTCCCTGAGATTTTTTATTTATTTCTTGGAATATAATTTGGAGTTAAAAATTCTTCAGCAGATAGCACGGTGGCGCAGTGGGTTAGCACTGTTGCATCACGGCGCCGAGGACCCGGGTTCGAACCCGACTCTGGGTCACTGTCCGTGTGAAGTTTGCACATTCTCCCCGTGTTTGCGTGGGTCTCGCCCCCACAACCCAAAGTTGTGCCGGCTAGGTGGATTGGCCACGCTAAATTGCCTCTTAATTGGGAAAAAAATGAATTGGGTACTTTAAATTTAAAAAAAATAAAATAAATAAAATAAAATTCTTCGTCAACGTTTTCCACATTGCAGCCGAAATATGGAAAAAAGAGGAGAAACGAGGCTAGACTTGGGTGCAAAGACAACGGCACTTTCAAAAATAAAGTGAAAGGCATCGTCTGTACAGAGCGTGCTTTTGTGAAGCTGGAACGCTTTTGTTGAACAATAAGAGAATAGATTGTGCTCCGTTGTGTACCAGTCAACAGGAATTGTCCATAACCCTCGTTAACTGATTGATTGTCCTGCACCTCATTTCCTGAACATGACCTCATCCCCTCCATGTGACGGTGAACTTTGCCCTGCCTTGCTTCAAGGGAATCATTGTTGCTGACCCCTGAGTCGGTCTGAAGATGTGCAAACTCCCGAGTCGTTAAGAGATCAGCAGATCTGCGTTACAGTGCCATTGTGTCCTTTGTTTGCACGGGGCTTGTTCCCCTGGGCTGTTGACACAGGCAGTGGTTACAGAAAACAGGAGGTCTGCAGTAAGGAGGCACAATTCACGGTGTTGCAATCAAAATGTCATTATTTCAACACCACTGACTAATTATTTCGGGATGGGGGAAGGGGGCGGGGGAAGCAAGTCACTGCAGGATATAACATTGCCAAACTAGACCAGCTGGTCCGTTCAAACAGCTGTTTCTGCTCAAGTTAGAATTTCTACTTTAAATCCGATTGTAAGTTTTGAGTGAGCTGCAAACTGAATGGCTTAAAGGCATCGCATAATCTTGTCGCTGTTCCAACATTTAGTAGCAGGCAGAACATTGGCCCACATTTCCCATCAGGACACGGACCGTGACCTGTCCATTGAGGGTTTGGTTTTCTCCATTGGATCTGGGTGTTGATGTATTTTCCGCCCATTCCCTCGAGAAGACGGATAGTGAGCCACCTTCTTGAACAATTGCAGTGAAGCTCCGACAGAATTCTCAACTAGGTGCTTGGATTATTAGGATGGCGCTTGGTCCCCGCAATCCACACAGCTGGCGGGAAACAGAACCCCCACCTCCTCCATAAAGCCCCGCTGCCATTTTACACACACTTGGGAGGAAGCCAGTCAGTCACATTGGCCGGCAGCTCGCCAGTCCCTCCAGGAACAGTGCCGCAGTGGCCGGAAGAGGCACTGCAAGCAGCTGCCAGAGCCCAAGTCGCCGGGAACCGGAGAGAAAGTGTCAGGGGTCTGGGCAGTGAGAGTCGGGAAGGCCTGGGTGGCTGGGGGGCGGTGGGGGGGAGGGAGGTGGGTAATCGCGGAATAGGCTGGGAGTGGGGAGGCGGGGGAGATAACCATCCTTAACCCTAACCCAAACTTTCCACTCAAGGGGATCAGGGATTATGGGGAGAAGGCAGGAAAATGGGGATGAGAAACATATCAAACATGGTTGAATGGCGGAGCCTCAATGGGCCGAGTGGCCCAATTCTACTCCTATGTCTGATGGTCTTAAGATCTAACTCTCTTCCTTTCTGCGCTCCCCTCACCTCCCCAAGCTGTCATGCTCGCCAGCCTAGAACCTAAGGCTGGGCAGGAAACAGCTTTTAAGTGGCCATTAGATGGGGAGGCAGTGGCACAATGATATTGTCACTGGACGAGTAAACCAGAGACCCAGAGTAATGCTCTGGGGACCCGGGTTCGAATCCCGCCACTGCAGATTGTGAAATTTGAATTCAATAAAAATCAGGAATTATAAGTCTAACGATGACCATGAACCTATTGTCGATTGTCTTAAAAACTCAACTGGTTCACTAATGTCCTTTAGGGAAGAAAATCCGTCGTCCTTACCTGGTCTGGCCTCCACGGTGAAATCGCACTCGGCGCAGGGGCGAAGAATGGGCGTAAGACCCGCGATCAGGTCCGACGCCGCTCCCGCGATTCTCTGGTCCCCGGAGTATCGCCGCCAATCAGGCGCACGCGGTCGACGCGGCGCCGGTCGGGGTCCAGTGAAAGAGGCCCCCACGGCGATTCTCCATCGACAACTGGGTGAGTTCCCGCCGGCGTGGGTCTCTCATGGTCCCACCCGGTGGGAACGTCTGCTGGCAGCTGCGGACAGTCCACGGCCGCCCTGGTGGGGGCGGGGGGATCCTTCGCCGGGGGGGGGGCCTCCAGGATGGCCAGGGTTCCGATCGGGAGCCACCAATCCCCACGCGATCTGGGGGTGGGCCTATGTTGTCGGGGCCGGTCCGCAGTGTGGGTCGGCCATGTCGCGCGCTGTCCGAAATCGCCGCCGTGCGCATGCGCGGACCCCCAGCCAGAAGTGCAGGACCCCGTATCGGCAGCCGGAGCTGCGAGGAGCACTCCGAGGCTCTGCTAGCCCCCTTCAAATCGCAGAATCACCCTGGACTTTCCCCAGGTAAGTCCAGAGTGATTCACGCACGTTTCTTCGCGGCGTGGGGACATAGCCCCATTATTGGAGAATGTAGCCCCAGATCTCAGCAATGTGGCGGACCCTTAACTGCCCCCTCAAAGGCAATTAGGGATGGGTAATAAATGCTGGCACCGCCAGCGACACCCATGTCCCACGAACAAATAAAAAAAACTTAAAGGTCCTAATTGGGGTCAAGTGCAGGCTTCCCATAAGAAGCTGGTTCAGTTAAATGGTCAGTGGTCAGTTATAGGATATTGATGGTGGGGATTCAATGATTGGACGGATCAATGGTCAGACTCATTCTTATTGGAGATGGTCATTGCCTGGCATTTTTAGATACATAGATACATGGAAGATAGGAGCAGGAGGAGGCCTTTTGGCCCTTCGAGCCTGCTCCGCCATTTATCACGATCATGGCTGACACAACTCAATAACCTAATCCTGCTTTCTCCCCATAGCCTTTGATTCCATTCTCCCCAAGTGCTATATCCAGCCGCCTCTTGAATATATTCAGTGTTTTAGCATCAACTACTTCCTGTGGTAATGAATTCCACAGGCTCACCACTCTTTTGTGTGAAGAAATGTCTCCTTATCTCTGCACGAAATGGTTTACCCTGAATCCTCAGACTGTGACTCATGGGGCGAGATTCTCCGACCCCCCACCGGGTTGGAGAATCGCCGGGGGCTGGCGTGAATCCCGCCCCCGCCGGTTGCTGAAGTCTCCGGCACCGGATATTCGGCGGGGGCGGGAATCGCGCCGCGCCGGTTGGCGGGGCCCCCCGCGCGATCCGCGGGCGGGCCTGTGCCGTGGGGGCTCACTTTTCCTTCTGCCTTCGCCACGGTCTCCACCATGGCGGAAGCGGACGAATTTCCGCCCTGCCAGCTGGCGGAAAAGGCCTTTGGTGCCCCGCCAGCTGGCGCGGAAATGACATCTCCGGGCGGCGCATGCGCGGGAGCGTTAGCGGCCGCTGACGGAATTCCTGCGCATGCGCAGTGGAGGGAGTCTCTTCCGCCTCCGCCATGGTGGAGACCATCATTGGTAACATCTCCCCTGCATCTACCCTGTTTAGTCCCGTTAGAATTTTCTCTATGAGACCCTCATTGTTCTGAACTCCAGCGAGAACAATTGTAACCTAGTCAATGAAAGCAATGGGAGGCAGAGGTGTAGCGATATCGTCATTGGACCAGTAACCCAGCGACCCAGGGTAATGCCCAGAAACCCAGGTTCAAATCCCAGTGCTGGAATTTAAATTGCTTGTCACAAGTAGGCTTCAATGAAGTTACTGTGAAAAGCCCCGAGTCGCCACATTCCGACACCTGTTCGGGGAGGCTGGTACGGGAATTGAACCATGCTGCTGGCCTGCCTTGGTCTGCTTTCAAAGCCAGCGATTTAGCCCTGTGCTAAACCAGCCCCTAATAAAAATCTGGAAGAAAAAGTCTAATAATGACCATGAAACCATTGTAGAATGTCATAAAAAAAACATCTGGTTCACTAATGTCCGTTAGGGAAGGAAATCTGCCGTCCTTACCCTGATCTGTCCTACATGTGACTCCAGACCCACAGCAATGTGCTTGACTATTAACTGCCCTCGGAAATGGGCTAACAAGCCACTCAGTTCAATGACAACTAGTGAAGGGCAATAACTGCTGCCCCAACCAGCAACGCCCACCTCCCATGAATGAAATAACAATAATAATACTTGCTATTTACCTGCCCAAACCTGAATGCTGGTCAGATCTTGCTACATGTGGACAAGGATTGCTTTATTCTGTGTGGTTTTGTGAATGGAACATAGAACATACAGTGCAGAAGGAGGCCATTTGGCCCATCGAGTCTGCGCCGACCCACTTAAGCCCTCACTTCCACCCTATCCCCGTATCCCAATAACCCCTCCTAACCTTTTTGGCCACTAAGGGCAATTTACATGGCCAATCCACCCAACCTGCACATCTTTGGACTGAGGAAGGAGACCGGAGCATCCGGAGGAAACCCACGCAGACACAAGGAGAACGTGCAGACTCCGCACAGACAGTGACCCAGCGGGGAATCGAACCTGGGACCCTGGCGCTGTGAAGCCACAGTGCTAACCACTTGAGCTACCGTGCTGCCCAAACTCCACAATCATCAGTGAATATCTCTATCTCTGGCCTTCTGATGGAGGGAAGGTCATTGATGAAGCAGCTGGAGATGGTTGGGCCTAGGATAATACAATAAGGAATATATGCAGTGGTGGCCTGGGGCTGTGATCATTGGCCTCCAACAACCACAACCACCTTCCTTTGTGTTGGGTATGACTTCAGCCAGTGGAGGTTATTCCCGTCGACTCCAGTTTTGCTCGGGCTCCTTTATGCCACACTCGGGAAAATGCTGCCGTGACGTCAAGCACAGTCACTCTCACCTCACCTCTGCATTTCAGCCATTTTGTCCATGTTTGAAACAAGGTTTGCTGGAGGAGACCATTCGGCCCTTCGAGCCTGCTCCACCATTCATTATGATCATGGCTGATCACCAAGTTCAATACACTGAGCCCACCTTCCCCCCCATATCCCTTGATCCCCAAGAGCTATATCTAATTCCTTCTTGAAATTACACAACGTTTTGGTCTCAACTACTTTCTGTGGTCGTGAATTCCACACATTCACCACTCGCTAGATGAAGAAATTTTTCCTCACCTCAGTCCTAAAAGGTTTACCCCTTATCCTCAAACTATGACCCCCCCCCCCTCCTCCCCTAGTTCTGGACTCCCCCACCATTGGGAACGTTCCTTCTGAATCTACCCTGTCTAATCCTGTCAGAAATTTAAGTTTCTATGTGATCCTCTCTCACTCTTCTAAACTCCAATGAATATAATCCTAACCGATTAAGTCTCAGTCCCGCCATCCCAGGAATCAGCCTGGTAAACCTTCGCTGGACTCCCTCCATAGCAAGAACACACCTCCTCAGATAAGGACACCAAAACTGCTCAATATACTCCAGGTTTGACCTCACCAAAGCCCTGTATAATTGCAGTAAAACATCCCTATTCTTATACTCAAATCCTCTCACCATGAAGGCCAACATACCATTTGCCTTCTTTACTGCCTGTACCTGCGGACTTTCTTTCAGCTTTTTCCCAGTGTGGGGGACTCAATTACTAGGGGTCACGAGTTCAAGGTGAGGGGGGAAAGGTTTAAGGGAGATATGCGTGGAAAGTTCTTTACGCAGAGGGTGGTGGGTGCCTGGAACTCATTGCCGGCGGAGGTGGTAGAGACAGGCACAATAGCATCATTTAAGATGTATCTAGACAGATACATGAATGGGCAGGGAGCAGAGGGATACGTCCTTAGAAAATAGGCGACAGTTTTAGATAGAGGATCTGGATCGGCGCAGGCTTGGAGGGCCGAAGGGCCTGTTCCTGTGCTGTAATTTTTCTTTGTTCTTTGTTGACTGATGGTTGGATTGGATTTGTCCTGCTTTTTGGGGACAGGGCACATTTGGGCAATTTTCCATTTTGTTGGGTAGATTCCAGTGTTATAGTTGTACAGGAACAACTTTGAGAGAGGAGCAAATAGTTCTGGGGCTCAAACGTCTTCAGCGTTATGGACAGGATGTTGTCAGGGACCTTAACCTTAGCTGGATCCAATGTTCTCAGCCAGTTCTTGATATCATGCGGAGAGATTTGAATTGGCTGATGACTGAGGCCTTCCTCAGTCGACCCCAGTTCGATCAGGGCTCGACCCAAGCCCCAGGGCCACTGTCCATGTGCAGTTTGCACCATCTCCCCGTGTCTGTGTGGGTCTCACCCCCCCACAACCCAAATATGTGCAGCCTAGGTGAATTGGCCACGCTAAATTGCCACTTAATTGGGAAAGAATATTCAAAAAAATGAAAAATGGGAGCTCGAACCAAATTCTGGGATTCCTGATCCCTATTCCCGATTTTCAGAAGTGCCTTTTAAATGTGTGGGCGGTTCTGATCGTGAGCCCGCATCCTGCACTCTCAAGTCTCAGTGTGGCCATCTCTATTGCAGCTATTGGTGTGTTCTCGGCCTCCTCAATTTCGTCGTGCTAGCTTTTTAAATTGCCGCGGTTCACAGCACCTCAAGACGTGAAATGAACCATAGTCCGTATGAAGGGCCCTTTTTAAAGGTAAGTTCAAAAGGCCCACCTCATGCCCTCATGCTAAATTAAGGTACCCCACCCACCCCCTATGGCCTTGCATGACAACCCATGCCAAGGTATGCCCCCAAACAATCCCTATCATCCCTTATGACCCCCCATACTAAGCTAGGGCTCTTCTATGCCCATTCATCCACTATAGGCTACATAGATTTATAGCAACAATAGCATGTGTAAAAAAAAACTTGAAAAAAAGTCATTTGTTTCTAACTTTCCAATTTCTTAAAAATAAATTCATTTTTCTACAGCCCAATAAAGATGCCAATCATCCAGACCCTTTAAAGTATCATTAGCAGAAACGACAATCACTTGAAACCTCTTTGTGTGAATAAACATGGTGAAATTGACAGTATAGATCAGAGAGGTGGAGCTGTCAATCAAGCAATACTTTCTCGGGCTCAGGCAAAATTTGGGCCAACGTTACTGCAGACGAGGCCTTCACCTTTAGTATGTGAACTCAGCTCCTGATTATAATGCTGTCTGGAAGGTCTCACTTGTTGCCTTCCTTTATGGCAGCTATCATTCCTAAATTTCAGATCATTAAAAATAGATCACGAAGACCTGAGCTTATGACATGAGAAATAGGTCCAAAATGAGTTGACCGGATGCATAATTACACTGACAGATACAATATGAATGTCAGGTTAGAACAAGTGTGGGAGGGACAGCTGGACAGTAATTTGTAAAGAATGCACTTCAGCTCCAGTCTTTCCTGAACAAATCACAGATAGAGATGAATGCACCAACGAAAACCAGAAACACAGACTTCCTTAGGTTCAACATGTGGAACACGCGGAGACAAAAGAAGCAAAATAAGCTTATAAATTCCAGCAAAGGACAACCTTCTGAAACTTCAGTTACAGATTAAAGGGAACATTGCCCCAGACAGTCAAACACATCTTCACAAACAAACAAGTTGCAACATCGACACTACAAACCGGCCTCACGTTTACTCAGCAATAATTTAATTTGGATTGAATCTGTTAGCTAATCTATTTGAATTAAATGTACGAATACTTATTTGAAGTTTGTTTTAATGAGGTACTAAATTTGCACAATGAGCTTTACATATAAGCGCTCTGCGTTCCCAGAGGAGTAAGGCTTTCAAAATCAATCTCTCCGTTTTTGACCCTTTTTCAATTCACCTTATTAAAATAAATCTTCATTGTGAACAAGATTGTGACAGCGTTTTTCCAAATAAGGTCGAAATTCCTGCATCAGGGATGGGGCAAGCAAATTGGGGCATTAGTTTTAGTGTTTCGATAGAATCATAGAATCTACAGTGCAGAAGGAGGCCATTTGGCCCATCGAGTCTGCACCGGTCCTTGGAAAGAGCACCCGACTTAAACCCACGCCTCCACCCTATCCCTGTAACTCAGTAACTCCACCTCACCTTTTGGACATTATGGGGCAATTTAGCATGGCCAACCCACCTAACCTGGACATCTTTGGACTGTGGGAGGAAACCGGAGCACCCGGAGGAAACCCACGCAGACACGGGGAGAACGTGCGCACTCCACACAGACAGTGACCCAAGCCGGGAATTGAACCAGGGTCCCTGGCGCTGTGAAGCAACAGTGCTAACCACTGTACTACCGTGCCACCCACAAAATGTTGCAAAACTGTACAAAAGTTGAATGTTGCAAAGGGATTGCCTTGTGGAATGAAATCCTAGACAGAGTGGTAAAAACCTTGGAAACATTTAACCAAATTGTAATGACAGAATACCTGCCCAAACATAATGCGATGTTTAATTAAAGAGGATAGAAACATGGAGAATATATCGTAGGAGCAGGAGTAGGCCATTCGGCCCTTCGAGTCTACTCTGCCATGCAATATAATCAAGGCTGATCGTCCATCTTAGCAGCATGGCCCCACACTCTCCCCATACCCCCTCACACCTTTAGAGTCTAGAAATTTATCGATTTCCTTCTTAAATACATTCGGTGACTTGGCTGCCACAGCCTTCTGTGGTGGAGAATTCCACAAGCTCACCGCCCTCTGAGTGAAGAGGTTTCTCCTCATCTCAGTCCTAAATGGCCTACCCCATATCCTGAGACTGTTACCCCTTGTTCTAGACCTTCCCCCAGCCAGAGAAACCAACATCCAGTCTGACCAGCCCTGTCAGAGATGTATACATGATATGTAGATGCTAGTTGAACTGGGGTGAGTACAGTAAGAAGTCTTACAACACCAGGATAAAGTCCAACAGGTTTATTTCGAATCACTAGCTTTCGGAGCGCAGCTCCTTCATCAGGTGGCTGAATTTTATACGTTTCAATGAGATCCCCTCTCATTCTTCTAAATTTCAGTGAATACAGCAATTGTCGACCCAATCTCTCCTCGTACAACAATCCTACCATCCCAGGAATCAGTCTGGTGAACCTTCGAACACAGCCTCTGTGGCAAAGATATCCTTTCTTAGATAAGGAAACCAGAACTGCACACAATACTCCAGGTGTGGTCTCCTTGGCGGTGTTAGGCAGCAGTGCTAACCACTGTGCCGCCGTGCCATCCTAACTCTAGAAAAACCCACCTGGTTCAGTAATATGCTTCAGGGGAGGAAATCTGCTGCCTTTATCCGAGCGGGCCTACATGTGGGCCTCATAGCACCAGGGACCCCGGTTCAATTCTGGCCTTGAGTGACTGTCCGTGTGGAGTCTGCAAGTCCTCCCCATGTGTGCGTGGGTTTCCTCCGGACGCTCCGGTTTCCTCCCACAGTCCACAGATGTGCAGGTTAGGTGGATTGGCCGTGAAAAATTGCCCCTTAGTGTTCATGGGTGTGCAGATGAGGTTACGGGGATAGGGCGGGGTGGACGGGGGAGTGGACATGGATACAGTGCTCTTTTGAAGGGTCGATGCAGATTAGTTGGGCTGAATGGCGTCCTTCTGCACTGTAGGGATTCTATGATTCGATAACAATTTTGCTACTTGCCAGATTGGTGAGCTACACCGGGGCAGGCATTTGATACTGACGGCTCGCTGGAACTCCAAGCTACCACCGCCACCATAACCAAGTGGTAGCCAAGTAGTGTTGCCAACCCTCCAGGAATTGAAGATATCTCCAGGACCCTGCTGTTTGCGACGCTGGAGAAAATTCTTCGTGACGTTAAAAAAAGATTGTTAGAATTAGCAAAATTATTGAAACTGCCACCAGCCGATTCAATGGCACTGCCTCCAAAAAAGCAAGAATTAACTTGCTGGTGGTGGACATATGGCAGTCTGTGCTCCTCATGTCGGTTTCTTAAAATTCTGTTCACAGGACAAATGCGTCGCTGTTGGGTTAAGGCTACAATGAGGTCAGGAGCTGAGTGACCCTGGCGGAATCCAAACTGAGCATCAGTGAGCAGGTTATTGCTGAGTGAATGCCGCTTGATAGCACTGTCGACGACCCCTTCCATCATTTTACCGATGATCGAAAGTCGATTGATTGAGCGGTAATTGGCTGGGTTGGATTTGTCCTGTTTCTTGTGCACAGGACGCACCTGGGTAATTTTCCACATTGCCGGATAGATGCCAGTGTTGCAACAGCTTATCAAGAGGCGCGGCAAGTTCTAGCACACACATTTTCAGTACTATTGCTGGAATGTCCGGGCCCTTAGCCTTTGCCGTATCCAGCGCCTTCAGCCATTGCTTGATATCACGCGGAGTGGAATCGAATTAGCTGAAGACCGACATCTGTGATGCTGGAGACCTCCGGAGGTCAAATTGGGTCATCTACTCGGCACCTCTGGCTGAAGGTGGCTGGAAATTCTTCAAGCCTTATCGTTTGCACTGACGTCCTGGGCTCCCCCATCATTGTGGATGGGGATATTTCCAGAGCCTCATCGTCAAGTGAGTTGTTCAATTGTCCACCATCATTCATGACTGAATGTGACTTTGAATAATCAGAGAGCGAATCAGTGAACTGCAGATAAGAGTTAAACGAGGCAAAACTTTCAAATACAGTTACAATGCCCAGTACTGATCATACAAAACATACAGGAATTGTTTTTTTTAAATCCAGTGATAAATGCCTCCAAATACTAGAAAACGGCCATGAAATCACACATTAAAAACTTAGAACTTAAGATGGAGATGAGGAGAATTTCTTTTTCTCCCACAGGGTCATCAGTCCCTGGAACGCTCTTTCTCAAAAGGCAGTGGAAGCAGTATCTTGGAATATTTTTGAGGCAGGGTAAGATAGGTTTTTGATTAGCAAGAGGGTGAAAGGTTATCGGGGTCGGCAGGTATGTGGGGTTGGCGTTACAATGAGATCAGCCATGATCTTATTGACAGGTGGCTCAGCCTCGAGGGGCCGAGCGGCCCAATCCTGCCCCTAATTCATATGTTCGCAAGTCGAAGAGAATCTGAGGGCGTCAATGCCCTCTCTCCCTGCACTTATGGAACCATTTTGACCTCAGCGACAATCAGAGCTTCAAAGTGGATGGATTTGGATGGATTTGTTTATTGTCACATGTACCGAGGTACAGTGAAAAGTATTTTTCTGCGAGCAGCTCAACTGATCATTAAGTACATGGGAAGAAAAGAAAATACATAATAGGGCAACACAACATAACTACATAAGCACCGGCATCGGATGAAGCATACAGGGCGTAGTGTTAATGAAGTCAGTCCATAAGAGGGTCATTTAGGAGTCTGGTAACAGCGGGGAAGAAGCTGTTTTTGAGTCTGTTCGTGCGTGTTCTCAGGCTTCTGTATCTCCTGCCCGATGGAAGAAGTTGGAAGAGTGAGTAAGCCGGGTGGGAGGGATCTTTGATTATACTGCCCGCTTTCCCCAGGCAGTGGGAGGTGTAGATGGAGTCAATGGATGGGAGGCAGGTTCGTGTGATGGACTGGGCGGTGTTCACGACTCTCTGAAGTTTCTTGCGGTCCTGGGCCGAGCAGTTGCCATACCAGGCTGTGATGCAGCCCGATAGGATGCTTTCTATGGTGCACCTGTAAAAGTTGGTAAGGGTTAATGTGGACATGCCGAATTTCCTTAGTTTCCTGAGGAAGTATAGGCACTGTTGTGCTTTCTTGGTGGTAGCGCCGACGTGGGTGGACCAGGACAGATTTTTGGAGATGTGCACCCCTAGGAATTTGAAACTGAAAGTGATTTTGGCCTCGCTGGTACGTTTGAATTAAGGAAGTTATGCACAGCTATGAGAATTTCTGATTGAAATTAGAATTTTAGTTTAAGTAAACTGGCCTTGCAAAGACGATGAGTGAACATTTGGCGGAATGAGGTATCCTTAGTCTAAAAGCTGAGGGGTGATTTAATTGAGGTGCTCAAAATTATGAGGGGAAGAGATAGGGTGGACATGATAAAATTGTTTCCCTTGGCGGAGAATTCAAAAACCAGGAGACATGGATTCAAGACAAGTGGCAGAAGGTGCAGAGGGAACATGAGGAAGTGTTATTTTCCACAGAAGATAGCTCGATCTGCACCTTAAATGCTGTAAGCTACAGGGCTATGGATCGGGTGCAGGAAGGTGGGATTAGAAAGGGCACCTGGGAATCCTTGGACTAGCATGGATAAGAGGGGCTGAATGGCCTCCTCCTGTGCTGTAACTTTTCTATGGTTCTATATCAGTCTCAGACATCAGCTTCAGTGCCACAGGAAAACCAGACTTTTAAACTTGAGAAATCTTGGGATTTTCCCAGTTTTAGGATCATAGAATTTACAGAGCAGAAGGAGGCCATTCAGCCCATTGAGTCTGCACCGGCCCTTAGAAAGAGCACCCTACCCAAGCCCACACCTCCACCCGTAACCCAGTAACCCCACCTAACCTTTTTGAACACCACAGGACAATTTAGTACGGCCAATCCACCTAACCTGCACATCTTTGGACTGTGGGAGGAAACCGGAGCACCTGGAGGAAACCCACGCACACACGGGGAGAACGGGGAGACTCCGCACAGACAGTGAGCCAAGCCGGAATCGAACCTGGGACCATTGAAGATGAAGTAACCTCAGTCTTAAACTGTTTAATATTTGTGATGCCCCCAGCCAGAAGCAGAGCTGCACTCAGGAAATCATTATTTTTCCATATATGCATTCTTCCCGACTGGGGAATTATCTTTAAATTTGCTCCTCCCAACTAATTATACACATAAAGATTCTGGAGAGGCGAGTCTCCAGAAGTTGACAATATTGTCAGAGATATTGAGCATCGCTAATTCACTGGGCTTGTCTTTGTGTACATGACTCAATTGTAGCCTGTGAATAGACAGGCCATCCGAGACATAGTTGGCTGGACATAGAGCACGAGAGTGATTAATGACGCCAGTGCCTCACCCTTGACGAGGGCCGTTTGAGACATGAGTTGGCAACAGGTTCCACAATGGAAGCAAATTATATGCGGCACCTCAGGAACCCAGACCACGTTGAAGAGCAAAGGGACGCCGTGCCAGACCCTGAAACATTCACCAACCTCATTACCAATCCAAAGGGTCCAATTACATAAGCCACATTCATCTACTTCTTCTTTTTAATAAATTTAGAGTACCCAATTCATTTTTCCCATTAAGGGGCAATTTAGCGTGGCCAATCCACCTACCCTGCACATCTTTGGGTTGTGGGAGTGAAACCCACGCAAACACGGGGAGAACGTGCAAACTCCACACGGCCAGTGACCCAGAGCCGGGATCGAACCTGGGACCTCGCCGCCGTGAGGCACAGGGCTAACCCACTGCGCCACCGTGCTGCTTTCTATTTCAACATGACACTTCACATTAGGGCGCAGCCAATGAAGAGGAATTCCAACGCTAAGTTCATCTTATTTCAATACAGGTTTTATTCTCAGAGATTGTGGATCTTTATTACGAATCAATTTGTTCCCTACCTGTTCAATGCGTTTTTACACCTGACGCAATTCCATCCACAAAATACATAAAACGAGGATTAAAGTCTCCAGTTTGTTAATTAGCCGCCACATGAATCTGCACTGAAGTGGGCGCTAAATGAGAACTGGTTTTCTGTTTTACCCTATTGCAAACATGGTGGGCAGACTGGACCTTCATGAAGAAAGGTAGCTCTCAACGATTACAAATAATTTATCAATGGGCATGATTCAGCTGTGCCCGACGCAGATATAGGCTCAACGGGTGAATCACGCACAAGCCCCAAATTAGGATCAAGGTCAGGCACGAAACCTCGCACGAGTCACCCGACTCGCTCCACCTATCGAGATCTGAGGGCGAGATCCAGATCTGAATATTTAAATTAGCATAATTGCTCATGCGGCACCCAGGCCCTTGGCGTCTAGGAGTTAATGAGTCTGCGAGACCTCACCATTTTGGAAGGCTGTCCCAATCATCCTGCCTCACCCCCCCTCCCTTTTCAAACCCTTCCACTCTTTTGACCCCCCCCTCACTCTTCCCCAAACTTGGGGAGACCCCCAGGAACACCCCCCCCCCTCTACCAGGCATGGCCCTTCCCCAAGCCTGACCCGTGGCAGTGCCAAGCTGGCACCTGGGCATCCTGGCACTGCTATCCTGGCACCCTGGCAGTGCCCCCTGGCAAATTGGCAGTGCCACCCACTGCCAGAGTGCTGGGCTGGCAGTGCCAGGGTTCCCAGGTGTCTGTGGTGTGCCAGGGTGCCGACCTGCCCTAACAACGTGGGGGTCTCCAATGGCCTGGGCCACCTCCCCAGGTGCCGTTATGAGTAGTCCATGTTTGTGTGGACCAGTACGAAATGACACACTGGCGAGGTCTCCCCTGAGCAGCCGGGGAGCCCCGACACCGGGTGAATCCGGTGTTCAGATATTTAAATGACCCTAATTTATGGTCATTCAGATAATAGTCTGCCATCTCATTTTTGCTACCAAAGTGGATAACCTCACATTTCTCCAAATTATACTGCATCTGCCATTGAGTTGGGTTGGAGGGATACAGCACTAGAAAGTGCTGAAGGCACAGGGCTAAATCGTTGGCTTTGAAAGCAGACTAAGGCAGGCCAGCAGCACGGTTCAATTCCCGTACCAGTCTCCCCGAACAGGCGCCGGAATGTGACGACTAGGGGCTTTTCGCAGTAACTTCATTTGAAACCTACTTGTGACAATAAGCGATTTTCATTTCATTTCATTATAGGTTGGGATCAGGACCAGTACAGATTTGGAGGGCCGAAGGGCCTGTTCCTGTGCTGTATTGTTCTTTGGTCATTTGCCCATTCAATCAACTTGTCTAAATCAGACTGAAGGATCTCTGTATCCTCCTCACAGCTCACCCGCCCACACAACTTGGTGTCATCTTCTCCTTCTGCACTGTATGTTCTATGTTCATCTCCAAATTTGGGGATATTACATTTTGTTCTCTCATCTAAATCAGTAATATATATTGTGAATAGCTGTGGTCCCGATCCCTGCGGTACCCCACGAGTCACTGTCTGCCAATTTGAAAAAGACCAGTTAATTCCTACTCTTTGTTTCCTGTCTGCCAACCAGTTTTCTATCCATCTCAATACACTACCCCCAATTCCATGCGCCTTAATTTTACACACTAATCTCTTACGTGGGACTTTGTCGAAAGCCTTCTGAAAGTCCAAATATACCACATCCACTGGCTCCCCCTCATCAACTCTACTCATTACATCCTCGAAGAATTCCAGTAGATTTGTCAAGCATGCTTTCCCCTTCATAAATCCATGCGGACTCTGTCCGATCCTGAAACTGTGCAAAGTAATTCTAAGAGTCAGCAGAGATTAATTTTTTAATCTGATCAACTGCAGATTCAAGAGTTTCAAGGTGAAAGGATAGCGAACAAAATAAAAAAACGCCCAGTCCTTTTGCTTCCAGATTATATGAACTTCCTGTATTTAAAACCATCACATTCTTCTCAGAACCAATCTGATCTGACGTCCCTTCCCAAGTATTTCTCCTGCAGCTGTTATTTTTGCCATTTGTAGTTTCCCTAGATGTTGCTATGTGACATCAACACCAGGTTACAACTCTCTTGCTTTCTTTCTCTCTCTCTCTTTCTCTCATTGAAATGATACAATCTACAGTGTTGAAGGAGGCCATTTATCACATTGAGTCTGGGCCAACCCTCAGAAAGAGCACCCTACCCAGGTCCACTTTCTCCTTCTCCCACTTTCTCTCTCCCTCACTCACTTTCTCTCACTTTCTCTCCCTCACTCATTTTCTTTATCTCTCTCTCTCACACACACACACACTCTCACACGTTCTCTCTCTCACACACTCACTTTCTCTCTCACTCACTCAAACTCACTCACTCATTCTCTCTCTCTCTCACACACACACTCACTCACTTTCTCTCTCACACTTTTTGTCTCTCTCTCACACATACTCTGACTTTCTCTCTCTCACACACACTCCCTCTCTCACACACTATTTCTCTTTCATTTTCTCTCTCACTCACACTTTCTCTCTCTCACTCACTCACTCTCGCACTCACTCACTTTCTCTCTCTACCTCTCACTCATTCACTTTCTCTCTCTCAAGTCACTCTCTCACTCACTTTCTCTCTCTCTCGCCTGCTCATTTTCTCTCTCTCTCACTTTTTCTTTCTCACTTACTCTCTCTCACACTCACTTTCTCTCTCTCACTTTCTCTCTCTCGCTCACTTTCTCTCTTTCTCTCTCACTTTCTCTCTCTCCCTCTCACTCATTCACTTTCTCTCTCTCAAGTCACTCTCTCTCTCACTCACTTTCTCTCCCTCCCTCACTTTCTCTCTCTCTCACTTTCTCTCTCTCTCGCTCACTTTCCCGCTCTCTCTTTCTCTCTCTCGCTCTCCCTTTCTGTCACTCGCCCTTCCCCCACTGCTGACCCACTCAGATGTAACAATGAGTACAGCCAGTCCACAATGCAGGTTCAGTCAGCGCTAACAGTTCTTCACAAAAAGAAAGTGCCAATTAGATTCCATTAGAAAATTCACAAATTTACTTTACTTTACCTCAAATTTGGGTTTCCTTTAACATTATGAAAATAGACAGTCGTCTCATATCAGACCGATCATTATACTCTAGTTAACATTAACAACAAATGGAGAGCTGAAGTGGCAGCTGGAAACCACTTCCCTGTGCTTGCCCCCCCCCCCCCCCACACCACCACCCACCCCCCCACCTCCCACCACCACCACCCCCCCCCCACCACCACCCCCCCCCCCAACCTCCTCCAACCCACACCCGCCAAGAGCCTCCCTGCAACCACCCTCCTGCCCTCAGTCACCCATCGCTGCGCTCCCTCCATGATTCTGAGCCTTGCCCTGGGTGGCACTGCTGCTGTCGTTGGAGAGCCGCCGGCCTCTGATTGGCCAGCAGCTCTCAGTGGGCGGGATCTCCAGGCCCGGGGTCCTGAGTCTTCAGCGGAGGCCCTTCTTTGGCCGAGAATGTGGTAGGGCGCCCACCCCCCTCGGAAATGAGGCAGGGTCACGGGGATAGGGCGGGGGAGTGGGTCTAGGTGGGGTGCTGTTTCAGAGGTTCAATGCAGACTCGATGGGCTGAATGGCCTCCTTCTGCACTGTTGAGATTCTACGATTCATGTTCTTAAGCCTTCTAACTTCCAGCAAAAACTTGAACTTTCTGTGGAGACTGATGCCAAACTTGCACGGATATTTCATAATCCAAAAACTATTACAGGGTAACCTGCCCAGTGCCTCAACATTAAAAAGCAAAACACTCTGCAGTTGGTTAGTAGCGACTGGACCTTTACCGCGGTACCCCACCCCCACTTTCTACCTCCCCGCCAGCTTTTCATTGGATTACTCAACAACACAAAACAGCGGGAAACAGCAGTCAAACGATTACCGACTCGAGATTAAAGGGATATTGATTTCAATCACTGCTTCCTCTACAAGAGCAGCAACGATTAATGCCTCATGAAACGGACCGATAAAGTTTATCTTCTCGGATTCTTACTCTCAGGTTGCACCTGCGCCATGATTCCTCCCATAGGTAGAACCTTCGAACATAGAACATAGAACGATGCAGCGCAGTACAGGCCCTTCGGCCCACGATGTTGCACCGAAACAAAAGCCATCTAACCTACACTATGCCATTATCATCCATATGTTTATCCAATAAACTTTTAAATGCCCTCAATGTTGGCGAGTTCACTACTGTTGCAGGTAGGGCATTCCACGGCCTCACTACTCTTTGCGTAAAGAACCTACCTCTGACCTCTGTCCTATATCTATTACCCCTCAGTTTAAAGCTATGTCCCCTCGTGCCAGCCATTTCCATCCGCGGGAGAAGGCTCTCACTGTCCACCCTATCCAACCCCCTGATCATTTTGTATGCCTCTATTAAGTCTCCTCTTAACCTTCTTCTCTCCAACGAAAACAACCTCAAGTCCATCAGCCTTTCCTCATAAGATCTTCCCTCCATACCAGGCAACATCCTGGTAAATCTCCTCTGCACCCGCTCCAAAGCCTCCACGTCCTTCCTATAATGCGGTGACCAGAACTGTACGCAATACTCCAAATGCGGCCGTACCAGAGTTCTGTACAGCTGCAACATGACCTCCCGACTCCGGAACTCAATCCCTCTACCAATAAAGGCCGACACGCCAACCTTCCCTCCCTGCTTCTGCCTTAACAGTGTCCTCGGTATTGTAGTAGTGATTTTTGAAAGCTGTCACACTCCGTAAATGGAATAACGCAGGAGACAACCTAATCGACTTCATAGGCTGTGACAGGAGTGGGTCTCTGTATGACCCCCCAGTCCCGCTCGATGGAGATGAACATTAATTTGTTGCTCATTACGGTGCATTCTCTGTGCTTCAGGGCCACAGCTATCGTGAAGGACCGATTACAACTGCAGACGAAGCCCACGGCCCAGAGGGCAACAAATTGATTCTCTCCACGGATCTGACGGGATTGCATATTCCCGGTGATTTTTAATTTATCATCGATTCAGCGATGTGTGCAGAGGTAGCAGGTGCCACTGCTGCAACAGAGGCAAATTACTGCGGGGGCTGGAAGTCTGAAACAACGGCAGGTGGCATCTTTGCCCCGGGTAGATCAAACATGGTGGCAGCGTTGGAGGGTGCCTGCCTCGTTCACCGCACTCTTTGGGAGGAAGCGGCAGCTTCGCTTCAAGGTGTTGCTGTGATATTGAAATGTGTTAACTAAAGTCAAATTATTTATGGGTGGAGGGACGCGGTAGGCCATCTAGCCTATGAAGTCGACTAGGTTTTCTCCTGCGTTATTCCATTTACGGAGTGCGACAGCTTTCAAAAACCACTCCCATCGCCCTCACGGTGCATGACCCAGATTCGCATATTTGAATGAGTCAACGTAATGGTACCTGCAGAGGGGGGGTCTCCCAGGCCATTAGAGACTCTGGGTGGTCAAGAAAAGGACAGGATAGCACCTTGGCACTCTCTCTGGCACTCGGGCACCAGGAAATAACTCCAGTGTGGCCTCGGCAGAGAGAAGGCCGCTGGGGCCAAAATAAAAAATGGCAAAATGCCGTTGAATAGCGGGGGTTTTTCACGGCGCTGCAGGTGGCGAGAAATAGCCCACTAAACGCGGCCAAAACCAATGTTCTCGGCTGAATCGCGCCCCGGGGTCTCCCAAGAACAGCTGCCAAGAACACACCGCTCACCTGCTTGAGGTCCTGGGTTCTCTCCCTGAGGAAGAAGAAAGGGTTAAATCTATTATCATCGCCGTGAAGGGCTACTCTTTTACCTCATACATCCAAACACTGAAGGGCCTTCGCCAGGAATCTTCCTTTTCCAGGTGCAAGTAGGTATTGAAGAGGATGAGGTAAATGTACCGTTCCAGGTACTGTAGACTCCGCAGCTGCAACAAGTGCATTTTCTTCTCCGTTTTCGCTGTTTTTATCTGCAGTGGTCAAAACAAAATTGCTGCATTTCAGGATGTGAATGCAGAATGGCAAAACCTATCGACCAAAAACAATCTGCTTTCACGAATGTTGCGGAAACAGTTTTTTTCCTTTTTCTTTAATGGGCAGCGGGATGCTGGGGTAAGTTAGGAGTCACCCACATCGCTGCGTGGGTCTGGAGTCACGTGTAGGCCAGACCGGGTAAGGGCGGCAGATTTCCTGCCCCTGAACCCAGGTGGACTCACTGAGATTCTAGCCCCGATTTTGTGACATTGAATTTAAATTCCACCAGCCGGCCCTGGCGGGAGATTTGTACCCCATCGGTCTGGGCCTCTGGATCACATTACAACTAGGCCACCTCCTCCCCGTGGCATATGTACCGGAAAACATTCTGTCAGCGGCACCAATATCGAGCAACGTCCGAACCCGCCCACCCTCCCCCCCCCCTCCAACTCTCCCACTGCTCGAGTCATATTCCAGAGTCTCACATTGCATCATTTTCCCTGGGAACCACGAAGCACTGGTGGTGGTGGTGGGGGGGGGTGAATTATGACTACACGGCAAACTTTGAGCCTCAAGCGCTTCTCACGATAAAAATCTCTTGACTGTCCTGGCCACAGCTGCAGACAAACAGAACTTCGGCCTAGTGAAGCATTCACTGCGGGGGGGGGGGGGGGGGGGGGGGGGTCTATGTACATTTCTAACACTCACAGCTCAGCCCTATTTGGCAGATTCACTGCTCCCTTTTCTCAACTATCGGTCTTTTGACCTTCACCTCCACAACAGCACGGCGATGTGTCACCCTCCCCTTGACAGACAACGAAGACTGGGGATGATTTGCGTGGAGACTAAATGATACAGGGTGTGGGTGGCAGCTGGTGGAACGCAGACTAACTCCTTTTATAAGAATACGGCAGCATTTAAGAGACGTAACAAAATTCATACATTTCATACATTTCTTCAACAATCTAATAATCAGTCGTAGCCCAGCAAAGGACCCTTCAGCTCATCATGTCAACTGTATGTGAATGGGAATTAATTCCGTTCACTCGACCACAATGGCACACAGGCAACATAGTTTGAAATAGCACGACTGACCTCTCACTGGTTTTACCCTGGGGCAGGCAGGGCCTCGGACGCCCTTGCCGCAATTGAGGCCCTTAAGTGGCCAACTATTGACCACTTAAGGGCCGTTTCCCGTCCAGCCTCAATGTTTAGGCTGGAGGGAGGATCTCCCAGGAATAGCGGATGCCTGCAAATAAATATGCTTTGACAAAGAGTCATAGGACTTGAAACATTAGCTCTTTTCTCTCCCTACAGATGCTGCCAGACCTGCTGAGATTTTCCAGCATTTTCTCTTTCGTTTCAGATTCCAGCTTCCGCAGTAATTTGCTTTTATGCCTGAAAATAATCGGGTTAGGTCTCGGGCAGGAGGTTGGCGGGAGGGGACGGGGGAGGGGGGGGTTGGAATGGGTTGAGGCGGTTACGCCGCCTCCATCACAAGGCCACACCTAATTTTGGAAGCCCCCACCCCACTTAAGGTCCAGTGGGCCTCTGGGTACCCCAATCTTCCACTATTACCCTACCCTCCTGCCCTGAGACCCCAAAAACCCACCTTTTCCTCCACTCCTCGGAACTCTGACACAGCTCCTGTCACTCGGTGTGAAAATGTAGGAATCTCAGAGATATTGTATTAAATGTATTTGGTGCAGTAAGCGTTAAAAGCCTGGACTAGTGTGTGTATGACTGCTGCAGTCATGTTATTAAACATCCTGGTTTGCAAGGCAGCTCGGAGCGAAATATGCAATTAAAGCATCTTAAAAGTTTGGTTGGGCTAATAGATTTTTGAATGGATTAAGTGTATTGCCTCTGGAGTATTTAATTAGAGACCTTTGCGTTTCCTCCCACAAATCCCGAAAGACGTGCTTGTTAGGTGAATTGGACATTCTGAATTCTCCCCCTGTGTACCCGAACAGGCGCCGGAGTGTGGCGACGAGGGGATTTTCACAGTAACTTCATTGCAGTGTTAATGTAAGCCTACTTGCGACAATAATAAAGAGTATTATTATTATGGTGTAACTAATGGGAGGGGTACAGGCATTTTCGCAGAGAAGCAGAGATTGTTCAGTTGGCTTCTGAAAGTCAAACCATGAAGGCAGTTTCTGAAAACTTCAACTAGAGATTCTGCGTTGTTCTGACAGGATTCAGTTGTATCTCTTAGAAAAGTTTCAAAGAGCATTTCTTACGCAAATACGCCTGGGTCTGCTAACTGTATTTAAAAGTGGATTGAGAGCTGAGATGTTTCTGTTGTTTGAGTGAGAGTAAAGATAGCAGTTAAGGGTTGTTGTGACACGGCATTGATTAGCATTGTTTAAGGGATAATTGTCGGCTATTTTTTGTGGAATGTTAAAGATATTTTAACACTGTGTCAGTAATAAAGTTTGTTTTAATATACCATATCCCTATTTAGTGTGAAATCACTCCTGGAGCGAGGTATCCATTCCTCACAGGCTTACAAAATTAAAATAAAATATTAGGGTTTCTGTCCAGTATCCTAGCAACTGTTCGGGTCGGGTCCGGGATCGCAATATTAAAAAGATTATCCGGTCAATCACTGGAGTGGGAAATCATTGCAGGGTCAGGCCATGTCGGGGGGGCGGGGGTGGTGGTGTTCCCCGCCCCGCCGGCCGAAATATCCTGGCCCCGGTTTCTCCCACCATGGAGGCTGCCGAGTCCTTCCGGCGTTCTCTGTTTTTATTTCAGATTTACGACGGCTGCAGTATTTTGCTTTGACGAACCGTTAAGTTGTCCATTCGGCACTGGCAGCCCACGGCGTATCCCTGAGGGGAATTTCCGAAATCCACCTGCCCGAGCCGGATGCCGGAATCTCTAATCTGGTTTCAAATGGATCCGTGAATGAAATGGAGAGCGATTATGTTATTGAATTAGTCAGTTGCCCTTGCACGGACATTTTGACACTTTCAGAAACGAGTGAAGTCAAAATGACTCATTATTCATCAAAACAACAAACAAAATAAATTGACAGCACCATCACAGCCCATCAACTTGATTCTACAGCAATTAAGAAGCAGTCAAAACACTTGAAAATAGACAAGACTTCGGTTACTTATTGTTTCGGCCAGATAGGTTATGGATATAAGGATAAACTCGCGATACTCATTTATCTTCAACATGTTTCGGCTACACTCATATAAACATTAACCGGCGTAACGTAAACGAGTTAGTGCCTGCATAAAACTACAGGACTATTGTCATAGAGTTTTACAGCACAGGAAAAGGCCCTTCGGCCCATTGCGCCTGTGCCGGCCATCGAGCTCCTATTTATTCTAATCCCACTTTCCAGCACTTGTATGCGATGACGTTTGAAATGCTCGTGGAAATACTTCATAAACCGGCGTGTGTAAAACGCAGACTAGGCCCCAGCTGGAGCACTGTGTACAGTGCTGGTCGCCACACTATAGGAAGGAAGGGATTGCAGCGGAGAGGGTGCAGAGGAGATTCACCAGGACATTGCCTGGGCTGGAGCGTTTCAGCTATGAAGAGAGGCTGAATAGACTCGGGTTGTTTTCCCTGGAGCAGAGAAGGTTCAGGGGGAACCTGATTGAGGTGTATAAAAGGGTTAGGAAGGTACGTTTCTCCTTTGTGGAGGGGTCAATTTAAGGTCAGGGGCAGGAGATTTAGGGGGGAATTTGAGGAAAAGATTTTTCACCCGGTAGGCGGTGGGAATCTGGAACTTGCTGCCTGAAAGGGTGGTGGGGGCGGGAACCTTCATAACACTTAAGAAGCATTTATACTATTGTAAGAATCTGTCGGCCGATTATACACGAATTTCACAGAGTTCCACAGTTTAAACAAAACCTAAATCTGGGTAAGTGCCAAGTTATCTGGCGCACCCCCACTCCTCATTTTAAAGCTACCATAAATCACCTCCCTCAGACTCCATAAAGTATCACTCCAGATGTGGACACAGGCTAATGCTAGCAGACATTGAACAACACCGTGTATTCCATATTGCTGGCAAATCTCTGTCTCACCCAACCTCCGTCCTTCTTAAAAACAAGCACCCAAGATTCCGCAGCCGATGCTCCACCTTTTAAACCCATTCAGATGCGTATTGGGTTTAAGTAAAATGGGGTGCACTGACCCAACCTTTGCAGCTGCTCCCCCACTGAGATACAACACTTGAGAGCTCGGAGGTTAAAGCCCGTTTAGTGGCGCACAATCAAAAGGTGCTTCGGAATGCACATCATTGTGTCAAGGGTGTGCAGAGGGCAGCTTGATATTGGCTGTCAGTGATTCCAAAGACCAGTCTTAAATCCAGTGTAAGAACAGCAAAAAAAAGAGGGTGGGTTTCTGGCTGCAGAGTCAGTATAGACTGACCTCGGGTGAAGTTCTAAAGAAAAGCTGCCAAGGGGCCAGGCAGCAATCTCCCCTCGACACACTGCCTTCTTCCCAAGCCAAAACCTATCCATTCTCGATGGGACTTTCGGTCCGGATTCACTGAAAATTTCATTGAATTAAATCCGCCTCTTCCAACAATTCCGATCTCGATGCTATGTTGAGTCAGAGTCGGGCAGGCTACCTTCGCTCTGGTTCGATTTTTCGCAAAAGTAACAGAAACTGGGTGATTGCTCAAAACACAAAAGCACCGAGGCCTTCAACTCTTGGATGGTCTTTTTAAAAAATTGTTCAAGGGGCCTGGGCATCGCAGGCTGTGCCAACATTTATTGCCTATCCCTAATTGTCCACATTGCTGTGGGTCTGGAATCACATGTAGGCCAGACCGGGTAAGGACGGCAGATTTCCTTCCCTAAAAGACATTAGTGGACCAGTTGGGTTTTTAAGACAATTGTTTCAAGGCCATCGTTAGACCTTTTTAATTCCAGATTATACTGAATTCAAATGTCACCATCTGCAGTAGTGGGATTTGAACCCTGGTCCCCAGAGCATTATTCGGAGTCTCTGGATTACTAGTCCAGTGACAATACCACTACGCCAACGCCTCTCAATGTCAGAGATATCATAAAGCGATGGGGAGATGTAAAGCAAAAGTGAAAGAGAACTCCTGCTAGGTATAGAATCATAGAATCCCTACAGTGCAGAAGGAGACCACTCAGCCCATCATAAAACCATAAGACATAGGAGCAGAATTAGGCCATTCTTCTGCCTTCTCCCCATAACCCCTGATCCCCTTATTAATCAAGAGCCTATCTGTCTCTGTCTTAAAGACACTCAGTGATTTGGCCTCCACAGCCTTCTGCGGCAAAGAGTTCCACAGATTCACCACCCTCTGGCTGAAGACATTCCTCCTCATCTCTGTTTTAAAGGATTGTCCCTTTAGTCTGAGATGGTGTCCTCTGGTTCTAGTTTTTCCTACAAGCGGAAACATCCTCTCCACGTCCACTCTATCCAGTATCTTGTAAGTTTCAATAAGATCCCCTCTCATCCTTCTAAACTCCAATGGGTACAGGCCCAGAGTCCTCAAACGTTCCTCATATGACAAGTTCTTCATTCCAGGGATCATTCTTGTGAACCTCCTCCGGACCCTTTCCAAGGCCAGCACAATCGAGTCTGTACCGGCCTTCCAATAGAGTACCCTACCCAGGTCCACTCCCCCATCCACTCTGCCCTTCCCTGGTAGCCTAACCTGCACAGCCCTGGACACTAAAGGGCAATTTATCACGGCCTATCGACCTAACCTGCACATCTTTGAACTGCGGGAGGAAACCAGAGCACCCGGAGGAAACCCACGCAGACACGGGGAGAACGTGCAAAGTCCACACAGACAGTCGCCCAAGGCTGGGATCGAACCCGGGTCCCTGGCCCTGTGAGGCAGCAGTGCTAACCACTGTGTCACCCACAAAGCAAAGCGAAGAGAACTCCTGCTGAGGATATTGCGTGTGGTCCAAATATATCTATACTGCTGTATCACCGAGGACAATTGTGCCAAGCAACTTGGGTGAAATAGTTCTCCGGACCAATATTGCAAGTGCTTGGCATCACAACAGGAACCTAGCCAGGATAATCGGCGAACGGTGCAGCTGATCTCTTGCCCATCTCAGGATCCACCAGATCTTCACCCAATTGATTTCCGCAGAATGAGAATCGGGCTTCTTCGACAACAGGCAATCCTTTCCGCCATTTACAGTCCAGGCAGCAATGGTGAAAATGGTCCCCACTGTCTTTGTTCTCCCCATCTACCCATCTCTTACTGTGTCCACCCAGAAGGAAGCAGCAACACAACTTGGGAAATGGCGAGGAACTGGGCCGATCTGGTCTTGTAAACCTGAGAATGAAACTCTGGGTCGACCCAGCGCCAGTCACTTCCTGGGTTTTACTGATGTTTCCGTCACCCTCAGCTGACCCTTTTAATCCATTCTAACTTTCAGAGCACTGCTGTGTGATACGAGACCAGAGGAGATGGTGATGTAGTGGGTGGCATTGTCACTGGGCTAGTAATCCAGAGACCCGGGAGAGCGCTCGGGGGGGGCCGGGGTTCAAATCCCAACACAGCCGCTGGAAGAAAAAGTCTAATGACGACCATGAAACCATTGCCGATTGTCGTAAAAAGCCATCTGGTTCACTAATGTCCTTTAGGGAAGGAAACTTGCCGCCCTTACCCGGTCTGGCCCACATGTGACTCCAGAACACCTCTGAAGTGGCCGAGCAACTCACTCGGTTCAAGGGCAATTTGGAATGGGCAAGAAATGTTGGTTCAGCCATCAATGCCCCCATCTGGTGAAATTAAAAAAAAAAAAAAATTCTGTTATCTGCAGCCGATGGTGACTCCTGGGAATTGAACCTGGATCCCTGGCGCTGTCAGTGTAACCCCGAGGTGAGAACCTGGCCCCCTTGACCAACAAGGCGCCAGCCCCAATGGTGATCAATCTGCACATGTCGAGGAGCATATAGTTTACCTTCTTCTTAGAGTTCGTCTAAAGGTTGTGGGCGGTTAAATCTTGTAGCTCTGAGTCAGAATGACTAGCCCACAGTGCACTGAGTGACCGTGCTGGTATTTGTGGGAATACTGCATTTTAGGCAATCAATATAGGCCCCGAAGATCGCTGAGATGTACCCTTACAGGTAATGCACACATTCAGGCCAACAGTATAAATGAAAAGGGTTGTGTATGCTATAATTTACCTTTAAGGAATGACAGCGGTGTGTACAAAAAGATATGCAACAATACTTTTGGGGTGGGGGCAAATATAGTTTCCGCCTTTAGAAACACTGGCAAATGTAGAGGAGTATATCGGGCGGGATTCTTTGATCCTGAGGCTAAGTGTCGACGCCGTCGGACACGCCGTCGCGTTTCTTGACCGCGTCAACATGCCCTCAGGAGCAGCGATTCTGACCCCTACAGGAGGCCAGCACGGCACTGGAGCGACCCGCGCCGTTCCGGCTGCCGATCCCGGTGCCAGATGGGCGCCGCGGGTCTGCGCTTGCGCAGTGGGACCGGCGCCAATGCCCGCATGCGCGGTGGCTCCCTTCTCCCGCCGGCCCCAACGCAACATGGCGTACGGCTACAGGGGCCGATTGGTAGGCCCCGATTGGTAGGCCCCGATCGCAGCCAGGCCACAGCGGAGCCCCCCCCCCCCACGGTCGGACCCCCCTCCCCACCACCACCAGGCCGCCCCCGGATGCATGCACGCCGAGATCCCGCCGGTTAAGAGCACATGTGGACGGTGCCTGCGGGACTCATCCCGGGCAGAGCGGCCCCCGACCGGCGTCATGCCGACCGCGCCGGCACTAATGGCGCCGATTCTCCGCTCTCCAGAGAATCGACGGACCGGTGTCAGGGCAGCGATTCGCGCCCGTCCCGGTGATTCTCCGGCCTGGCCTGGGCTGGGCTGAGAAAATCCCGCCCTTAGTTCTAGTGTCTAGGGACCTGGGTACCTTGTCCATAAGTTAATGACAGCTAACATATAGGTGCAGCAAGTGATAGGAAAGCTAATGGAGTGTTAGCCTTTATCCCAAGGGTACAGGAGTAGTGAGGTCTTGTATTGAAGCTTATTTAGGCCACACCTAGAGTACTGTGTGCTGTCTTGGTCCCCTTTCCTCACAAAGAATATTATTGCCAAAGAGGAAGCGCATTAAATGTTCATCAGACTTGCTCGGGGATGGCAGGGCTGCCCTATGGAGAGAGATGGGGGTAAACTGGGCCTATATTCTCTAGAGTTCTGGAGACTGAGAGGTGATCTCATTGAAATCTACAAAATACTTAAGGAATAGACAGGGGTAGATGCAGGTGAGATGTTTCCCCTGGTTGCGGAGTCTACAATGGTAGACGTTCTAGACATTTGGGCGGCACGGTAGCACAGTGGTTAGCTTTACAGCTCCAGGGTCCCAGGTTCAATTCCTGGCTTGGGTGACTGTCTGTGCGGAGTTTGCACGTTCTTCCCGTGTCTGCGTGGGTTTCCTCCGGGTGCTCCGGTTTTCTCGGGGTGTTGACACTGGGTCGATTACTGACACATCCCAAATCAGAAAGACACATTTTCAGACTGGCAGACAGACCATTTTCGAGGGACGGCGGGGGAAACATAAAAACCAGTCAAAGAAACGGAGCCAATTATTGTTTCTAGCGCAGAGAAGTAGAACTTTGTGCTTCAATTTTCTTAAAACATTTCTTTCTCCATTTAGAAACATACCACCAGGGTCACTTCACCAAATGTTAAAAGCCTCCTCAGACACAATAAATAATAAATGTTTGATTTGCGACACTAAATGTCATGACCTGACTCAATTAATCACAAGTCGCTGAAAACTAAGCACGGCTCCAAGCACTGATGTCCTCGGGCCTTTGGGAGTAGGCCGGGCCCGTGGGAGATGCCGCTCCTCAGTCTGGTGACCGCAGTTCTGTTTTGACAGTTCACGCAAGGTCAGGTTTACCATTCCTTTGTTCACAGCCAGCCCTCATTCCAACCGGATCCGAACCATATGTCGAGCTCTGCCAAGCCCGCTGACAAACCCGGCCGCGGCAAGCTGCAGTCAGTCGCACAGACAAGCGGACAGCGGGGCCTGCCGGGCACCGGGGCGGCCGCGCTTCACGCCCGTCTCCGGAGGCCTTCCCGCTGAGGCAACCGAGCCAAAAAAAAGAACAAGTCGTCAATTTCACGGAACGAGAGCGGAAGGCGGCGAGAGTGCACACGTGCTTTCTGCTTCGCATTTTGTGTGGCCTGCTGTGCACCATTTCTGAGTGGAAAACGCGGTTCAATTTAACTCTGTCGTCAGGACTGAGAAACGGGCTTTGCTACGTGGAATCAAAAGGCTGATTTCGCAGCTGTCGGCGCATTTCAAGAAATGGTGGGTGCGCTGGTCATTAACCTCTATTTAGATAGATGGTGGTCAGTAATGTCCACGTTACGCTGCATAGCTAGGCACCAACTCAAACGTTCCCACGCACATATCTTTTAAGTTACTGCATGTGCGTAGCTGAGCAAGGGAAATTGAACGGCATTGCAGAAAGGTCGGTGGCACTTGGGGCAGGGGGTCTCCCCGACAATCAGAGGCTCCAAGGTGGCTGGCCTCTGGACTGGGCCACACCCTGGCACTGCTAATGCCACCGAAGCACCATGGCACTGCCAGCCCGGCCGTAGCACTGCCATCTGGGTGCCCAGGCAGTGCCACATGGGTGTCGCCCCGGCCCAGGTGGCACTGCCAGTGCCAAGCTGCCCAAGTCCCATTTTTCCCATGCCGGGGGTCGGGCCCAGGGGTGCCCTGCCTGTGTGAGGTGGGGTGCAGGGGGCTTGAGGATTCCGCAACGGGTGAGTTGGGGCATTGGGGGTTGGGGGGGCGTCCAGGTGCCACGAGATTGGGCGCCATCTCTGTCTTAAATAGGCGACTCCCTTACTCTGAGATGCTGCCCTCTGGTCCTAGACTCTCCCACAAGGAGATACAACCTCTCAACATCTACCCTGTCAAGCCCCCCGAGAACCATAGATGTCTCAATAAGGTCGCCTCTCATTTTTCACTCCAATGTGCACAGGCCCAACCTACTCAACCTCTCCTCATAAGAAAATCCCTCCATACCCGGGATCAACCCAGTGAACCTTCTCGGGACTGTCTCTAATGCCAGTATGTCTATCCTTAGATAAGGGGACCAAAACTGTTCACCACCAACCCTTAGTCACACTCTTAAATTCTAACGAGTCAGCAAAAAATGTCTCGGGTTGGGTTGTGTCCAAGGATTCAGACAGAGGATAATGATAGAACATAGAACATTACAGCGCAGTACAGGCCCTTCAGCCCTCGATGTTGCGCCGACCTGTGAAACCACTCTAAAGCCCATCTACACTATTCCCTTATCGTCCATATGTCTATCCAATGACCATTTGAATGCCCTTAGTGTTGGCGAGTCCACTACTGTTGCTGGCAGGGCATTCCACGCCCTTACTACTCTCTGAGTAAAGAACCTACCTCTGACATCTGTCTTATATCTATCTCCCCTCAATTTAAAGCTATGTCCCCTCGTGCTAGACATCACCTTCCGAGAAAAAAGGCTCTCACTGTCCACCCTATCCAATCCTCTGATCATCTTGTATGCCTCAATTAAGTCACCTCTTAACCTTCATCTCTCTAACAAAAACAGCCTCAAGTACCTCAGCCTTTCCTCATAAGATCTTCCCTCCATACCAGGTAACATTCTGATAAATCTCCTCTGCACCCTTTCCAATGCTTCCACATCCTTCCTATAAAACGGTGACCAGAATTGCACGCAATACTCCAAATGCGGCCCCACCAGAGTTTTGTACAGCTGCAATATGACCTCATGGCTCCGAAACTCAATCTCTCTACCAATAAAAGCTAACACACCGTACGCCTTCTTAACAACCTTCTCAACCTGGGTGGCAACTTTCAGGGATCTATGTACATGGACACCGAGATCTCTCTGCTCATCCACACTGCAAAGAATCTTACCATTAGCCCAGTACTCTGTCTTCCTGTTATTCCTTCCAAAATGAATCACCTCACACTTTTCTGCATTAAACTCCATTTGCCACCTCTCAGCCCAGTGCTGCAGCTTATCTATGTCCCTCTATAACTTGTAACATCCTTCCACACTGTCCACAACTCCACCGACTTTAGTGTCATCTGCAAATTTACTCACCCATCCTCCAGGTCATTTATAAAAATGACAAACAGCAGTGGCCCCAAAACAGATCCATGTGGTACACCACTAGTAACTGGAGTCCAGTCTGAACATTTCCCATCAACCAGCACACTTTGGCTTCTTCCAGCTAGCCAATTTCTGATCCAAACTGCTAAATCACCCTGAATCCCATGCTTCCGTATTTTCTGCAGTAGCCTACCGTGGGGAACCTTATCAAATGCTTTACTGAAATCCATATACACCACATCAACTGCTTTACCCTCATCCACCTGTTTGGTCACCTTCTCAAAGAACTCAATAAGGTTTGTGAGGCACGACCTATGTAGCCACGTAAAATGGCTGCTTCCCGATTAAATTGGTCAAACCCTGATCCAAAATGGTGAACGGCAGAGGCTAATGGGAAAATCAGCCAACAGGACTCAAACGGACGGCTGCAGGTAAAACAGTGTATTCGCCTCTGGGGGAATCCAGACAGATCGAAACCTGCAGCCATTAACATCACAACAACCCAGCCATATGCATATTAAGCAGCCATCCCCGGGAACAATTGCTACACATTAGCAACATAAAGCTACTCCAGACCTCTCGGCGCCAGGAGAGGCTAACACAAAGAAAGGTGGGCGACCACCCCCCAGTCAAGGAATCGCCCCATTATTGGAGCATATCGAACCAAGTGAGTGGGACCAAGTCCACTCACTTGGAACCAGGGTCAAGGTCCGCCCCAAGAGGCGGGAAGCCCCTGGGAACTATAAGAATAAGGGCCAAGTTCAGCTCGACCCTTCTCTTCCTGCTCGCAACCTTCGCAAGAACCTTCGACAAAGAAAACCGTAAGTTTGACTCCAGCGATCACTACCCGATAGACACTCGACCTTCATCAGCCTTTGAATCCCGCGGGCTCAGGACCATTTCGAAAGACCATTCGTTTCCCTGACCTGGTGGGCCATTTCCAAAGTTAAGTATTGGCCTGTTGGTTGTAGGTATTAGTCTAGAAGTAGCATTATTGTATAAGTATTAATTGCTGTATATAATAAATGACCGTTGATTTAATTCTTACTAAGCGGTGTGTTGCATTATTAATCATTACTTGGACTTGAACCACGTGGCGGTATCAGAAAGATACCTGGCGACTCGTGAGCAAAGGTGACAGAATTAGAGGTAATAAACTAAGGCTAAAAAGAGCAACACCTACCCTTCACAAAACCGTGTTGACTATCTCTAATCAAATTATTCCTTTCCAGATGATTATACATCCTATCTCTTATAAACCTTTCCAAGATTTTGCCCACAACAGAAGTAAGGCTCACTGGTCTATAGTTACCTGGGTTGTCTCTACTCCCCTTCTTGAACAAGGGGACAACATTTGCTATTCTCCAGTCTTCTGGCACTATTCCTGTAGACAAAGATGACTTAAAGATCAAAGCCAAAGGCTCAGCAATCGACTCCCTAGCTTCCCAGAGAATCCTAGGATAAATCCCATCCGGCCCAGGGGACTTATCTATTTTCACATTTTCCAGAATTGTTAACTCCTCCTCCTTATGAACCTCAAGTCCTTCTAGTCTAGTAGCCTGAATCTCAGTATTCTCCTCGACAACACTGTCTTTTTCCTGTGTGAATACTGATGAAAAATATTCATTTAGCACCTCTCCTATCTCCTCGGACTCCAAGCACAACTTCCCACTACTGTCCTTGACTGGCCCTACTCTTACCCTAGTCATTTGTTTATTCCTGACATATCTATAGAAAGCTTTAGGGTTATCCTTGATCCTACCTGCCAAAGACTTCTCTTGTCCCCTCCTGGCTCTTCTTAGCTCTCTCTTAAGGTCCTTCCTAGCTAACTTGTAACTCTCGAGCGCCCTAACTGAACCTTCATGTCTCATCTTTACATAAGCCTCCTTCCTCCTCTTGACAAGTGTTTCAACAGCTTTAGTAAACCACGGTTCCCTTGCTCGACCACTTCCTCCCTGCATGCAGGTACATACTTATCAAGGACACGCAGTAGCTGTTCCTTGAACAAGCTCCACATTTCCATTGTGCCCATCCCCTGCAGTTTTTCTCTCCATCCGATGCATCCTAAGTCTTGCCTCATCGCATCATAATTGCCTTTCCCCCAGATATAACTCTTGCCCTGCGGTATATACCTATCCCTTTCCATCACTAAAGTAAACGTAATGGAACTGTGGTCACTATCACCAAAGTGCTCACCTACCTCCAAATCTAACACCTGTCCTGGTTCATTACCCAGTACCAAATCCAATACGGCCTCGCCTCTCATTGGCCTATCTACATACTGTGCCAGGAAACCCTCCTGCACACATTGGACAAAAACAGACCCATCTAAAGTACTCGAACTATAGCGTTTCCAGACAATACTCGGAAAGTTAACGTCCCCCATAACAACGACCCTGTTGCTTTCGCTCCTATCCAGAATCATCTTTGCAATCCTTTCCTCTACATCTCTGGAACTTTTCGGAGGCCTATAGAAAACCCCGGACAGGGTGACCTCTCCTTTCCTGTTTCTAACCTCAGCCCATACTACCTCAGTAGACAAGTCCTCATCAAACGTCCTTTCTGCCACCGTAATACTGTCCTTGACTAACAATGCCACCCCTCCCCCTCTTTTACCACCTTCCCGGAGCTTACTGAAATATCTAAACCCCGGCACCTGCAACAACCATTCCTGTCCCTGCTCTATCCATGTCTCCGAAATGGCCACAACATCGAAGTCCCAGATACCAACCAATGCCGCAAGTTCACCCACCTTATTCCGGGTGCTCCTGGCATTGAAGAAGACACACTTTAAACCACCTTTTGCCTGCCGGTACATTCCTGCAACTTTGAAACCTTACTCATGACCTCACTACTCTCAACCTCCTGTATACTGGAGCTACAATTCAGGTTCCCAAGCCCCTGCTGAACTAGTTTAAACCCTCCCGAAGAGCATTAGCAAATTTCCCCCCCAGGATATTTGTACCCCTCTGGTCCAGGTGTAGACCATCCCATTTGTAGAGGTCCCACCGACCCCAGAATGAGTCCCAATTATCCAGAAATCAGAAACCCTCGCTCCTGCACCATCCCTGTAGCCACGCGTTCAACTCCTCTCTTTTCCTATTCCTCGTCTCGCTATCACGTGGCACGGGTAACAACCCAGGGATAATAACTCTGTTTGTCCTAGATCTAAGTTTCCACCCTAGCTCCCTGAATTCCTGCCTTACATCCCTATCCCTATTCCTACCTATGTCGTTGGTACCTATGTGGACCACGACTTGGGGCTGCTCCCCCTCCCCCTTAAGGATCCCGAAAACACGATCCGAGACATCACACACCCTGGCACCTGGGAGGCAACACACCAACCGCGAGTCTCTCTCGTTCCCACAGAATCTCCCATCTATCCCCCTAACTATGGAGTCTCCAATGACTAATGCTCTACCCCTCTCCCCCTTCCCTTCTGAGCAACAGGGACAGACCTGTACCCCATGGCTTACCCCTGGTAAGTCCCCCCCCCCAACAGTACCCAAAGCGGTATACTTGTTACTAAGGGAAACGACCACAGGGGATCCCTGTACTGACTGCTTCCTCCCAGCCCCTCTCACCATCATCCATCTATCTTTATTCTTCGGAGTAAGTACATCCCTGAAGCTTCTATCTATGACCACCTCTGCCTCCCGAATGATCCGAAGTTCATCCAGCTCCAGCTCCAGTTCCCTAACACGGTTTCTGAGGAGCTGGAGATGGGTACACTTCCCACAGATGAAATCAGCAGGGACACTGACGGCGTCCCTCACCTTAAACATTCTGCAGGAGGAACATTGCACTACCTTCCCTGCCATCCCCTCTAGATAAAAAAAAGAAAAAGAGCTTACCTGTTATTCACTCCCTTCTCAACAAGCACTCACTCAGCAACCTCTGCGCCCTGCACGATAACTCATGAGGGAAAAGAAAAGAAAAACTACTTACCAGTCACCAGCCAGTCCCTTACCTGCAGGCTGTGACGTCACGGTTCAACTTCTTTCGACTTCTACCTGTCCTCGAGCCTTCCTTTTGATCTTTACAGCGGTTGTTTTTTTTTTTGGTTAGAGGAGGGGGTAGGGAGGGAAACACTGAAGAAGATGCAAAGACACAGGAAAAGGAGTCCGCAGGGGGAGCTTCGTCCCATTATTCCTGACTCCTGCTCCAGGGAGGTAAGTTCACATTGTCTCAGTGACGAGGCCTAAACAAGGTGATACAACTCTTGTCGAAGAGATAGAACGTCCCCATTGACAACAGCCAAGGCAGTGACTCATTGCAGAGTGGAGTCAGAAATGCAGAGAAATCCGACCAAGAATATACTCAGGTTGGAGAGTACATGTTGCACAACCCCATTCTCAGACTGTACTGTGAACAGAGTGGACACCTCGGTGTGGCTGCTGATTTATTTATCTATGGTGAGAGAATGATCATTCCGAGAGTTTTGAGACTCCAGACACTACAACGAGGCCGTGTGAGCATCACAAAATGTTGAGACAGGGTAAGATGTTCTGTTTGGTGGCCAGGTCTCTCGAAATCATCGCAAGGGATGATATCAAATTATATTCATAGAATCCCTACAGTGCAGAAGGAGGCCATTCAGGCCATTGACTGTCCACCAACCCTCTAAAACAGCACCCCACCCAGGCCCACTCCCCCACCCTATCCCTGTAACCCCACCTAAGCTGCACATCCCTGGACACTAAGGGGCAATTGATCATGGCCAATCCACCTAACCTACATATCTTTGGACTGTGGGAGGAAACCGGAGCACCCGGAGGAAACCCATGCAGACATGGGGAGAATGTGTAAACTCCACGCAGACAGTCACCCGAGGCCGGAATCGAACCCGTGTCCCTGGCACTGTGAGGCAGCTGTGCTAACCACTGCGCCACCTTGCCACCCAACCAATGTGCTACTCATCGTCAGGAGACAAGAGAGCCGTTGACGTCATCTTCCTTCCCATCAAGAACATGCGAGCGCCTTGAGATAGTCCTTGAACACTGAGATGAGATGTTCTTCATCAGATAGGTGTTCTGAAGCAATGTTTCATGCTCTATGTTGTACTGCCTTGCCGTTAGGATGTAGTGACTGTTAGAGATGTTCCAATAAATGCTGTGTTTCTCTTACCTCAGCAGACTCTGTAAAGAGTCTGTGTTAACACACCGAGACCAAGAATATTATAAAGACCTTCGAAAGGCACAATGACCAGTTCCGATCCCAGAGGAATTCCATTGTTGTCCGCCTGAGTTACCCTATTTTAAAATTAGACATTAGGCAAGACTACACTGTCCTGAATGATAAGGTGCCTGGAAATGGCTACAGGTGTGGCCAGCAGCAGTGTAGATGGCAGAATATCCACGGCAGACTCAACACTCGTAACAAACTCATTTATTACCATCCTTCATAGTAACACTTGTGAGTGTCATCAGAGGTCAAAGGAGTCAAATCACTGGAGTTAGGCCTACATCAATGACTCGCTAAAAGACATTGATAGATTTTATGAAAAACAGAGAAAGTCAGTAGTTTGACGGTCATTGTGCTGGTGTAAGCCTGCGTATTGCCCGATTGACTGAACTGAGTTTCATAGTTTGCCAGAACTTAACTTAATCTTTGTCTTACTCATCCAATACCCTCAGCATTGCTCTATGGCTTGAACAGAGGATTAACAGGAGAAGGGGTTGTGAGAATACAGCACAAAACACACTGGTTACAGGGGATGGTCAGTGCACTGAACTAAACCTTACTGTCACAGGAGAGGGGAATACCCAAAACAACCTCTCTCTAAATGACGGCAAAACCAAGGAACTGATCATCGACTTCAGGAAGCGTAGCACGACACACGCCCCCATCTACATCAATAGCTCCGAAGTGGAGATGGTCGATAGCTTTAGGTTCCTGGGGGTCACCATCACCAACAGTCTGTCCTGGTCCACTCACGTTGATGCAACAGTCAAGAAAGCCCAACAACGTCTCTACTTCCTACGGAAGCTAAAGAAATTCGGCATGTCTGCATCGACTCTCACAAATTTCTCCAGATGTGCCATAGAGAACATCCTATCCGGCTGCAACACAGCTTGGTATGGCAACTGCTCGGCCCAAGACCGCAAGAAACTGCTGAGTGTGGTGAACTCAGCCCAACGCATCACACAAGCTTGCCACCCCCACATTGATTCTGTATATACCTCCCGCTGCCTCAGGAAGGCAGACAGCATTATCAGAGACCCCTCCCACCCAGGCTTTGCCCTCTTCCAGACCCTTCCATCAGGCAGAAGATACAGAAGTCTGAAAATCCGCACATTCAGACATAGGAACACTATGTGTTCTTCCCCATAGCTGCTAGACTCCTCAACGACTCCCCCTCGGACTGATCTGTTCCCTGTAACAACACTATTCACGACGCCCTATGCTGCTCTTGCTCATGTATTTGCTTTGATTGGCCCCTTGTTCCGCACTGTAACCAATCACTGTTTGTCGATGAACTTTGTCGATTATTTTTTTTGTCTACTGTGTACGTACTGTGTACTTTCCCTTGGCTGCAGAAAAATATGTTTCTCTGTACTTTGGTACATGTGACAATCAATCAATCGAGTATCCTTTATCCGAAACCTTTGGGGTCGACGGCGATTTCAAGTTCAGATCATTTTGTTTCTTGGTTACCTTAAATAGGCTTTGGCCTACTTACATTACAATAGCCTAAACTTAGGCTAGTTATAGTCTAAAGTAAATACAATGGCTAGAAAAGTAAGATGTATCACTGAATAATAAATACAGGGGGCGGGATTCTCTGATCCTGAAGCTACGTGTTGACGCCGTCGAAAACGCTGTCCGTTTCCCGACGGCGTCAACATGTCCTCAGGATCAGCAATTCAGGCCACTCTGGCCGCTCCAGCTGCTGATCCCGGCGCCAACTGGGCGCTGCGGGGTCCGCGCATGCGCAGTGGCACCGGCACCAACGCACGCATGCCCACTGGCTCCCTTCTCTGCGCTGGCCCCAACGCAACATGGCGTAGGGCTACAGGGGCCGGCGTGGAAGAAAGGAGGCCCCCAGCCCGGGAGGCCAGTCCGCCGATCGGTGGGCCCCGTTCGCGGTCCAGGCTACAACGGAGCCCCCCCCCCCCCCCCCCCCCGGTCTCGGACCCTCACTCTCCCCCACAGGCCGCCCCCGGACCCTTCCATGCTGAGATCCTGCCGGCTAGGAGCAGGTTAGAGCAGGTATCAGCCCGCGGAGATATCAGACTGCCTCGGAAAGAATTAGTCAAGTGTCGCACTGATTATTTGCCATCAGAGTAACTTACTGAATCCTGTCAACTCTGTTGGATTGTACCTCATGTATGAAGCAGAATAAACAAACAGACCCATTTGCGATTGATTCTTTTCACTGAGCGCTAAAGTGGTTTTATAATCTGTAACGAAGATGAGTTAGGGGAAATTGATGAGGATGTACACTGGATCATTCTGGTAGCCATTCCACAAACATTCACTCCCTCCATCGCCGACGCACAACAGCAGCCGTGTGTCCCATCTACAAGTTGCATTGCAGGAACGCAACAGAGCTCCATGGGTATCACCTTCCAAACCCACGACATCTACCATCTAGACGGAGAAGGGCAGCAGATAGCTGGGAGCCCCACCACCCGGAAGTTCCCCTCCAAGTTACTCACCATCCTGACTTGCAAATATATTTCTTCACGGTCTCCGGGTCAAAACCCTGGAAGTCTCTGCCTAACAGCACTGTGGGTGTACCTACACCTCAGGGACTGCAGGTGTTCAAGAAGGCAGCTCACCACCACCTTCTCAAGGGAAGTTAGGGATGGGCAATAAACGCTGGCCTAGCCAGCGAAGCCCACACCCTGTAAATTAATTTTAAAAATCAAAAGATGTTATCTACAAGCATTCACTCCAACCCACATAATCCCCTCAATATTCACAGCACCTGGGTAGAGATTGCTGTGGGTCCGGAGTCACATGTCGGCCAGACCAGGTGAGGAGAACAGATTTTCTTCCCTAAAGGACATTAGTGAACCAGATGGTAAATCTGCCCGTTGAATTCCACTGTGCACGGAACCCTGAGCACAATAATGCCTCAAATCGTTACGGCCGCCAGCAAAAATTCCGAGCGGGATTTAACAGGTCCGTTCGCAAATCCCATTGTGGCCGCTAAATCCCGCGAGAGTGCCATCACTGGATTTGCCCCGGCGAGATCCCAGTTTAAGATCTTCCCCGCCAGCGGTGTGAGCCGGACGCGACGGGTGAATCGCGGGAGAGATGCAAATCGAGATTCGCGCCGCGCGTGAAACTTCATTCGACTCGCGGCACCCGCCGCAATCTGGATCACGCCCCGATGCCGCATACACCCGGCAACCGGGAGTCGACGGCCGCGCCTGCGAGGCCGCGACAGGGCGCCATTCAGTACCGGTTTCCACAATTGTTTTTACCAGGCGTGATGGCATCTTGGGGTCTCGGAGGCTATTTGAACCCCCGGGTGATCATTTCCCCCATTCCCTTAACCTATCTAAATTCCTTTGATGATTCCTCATGTCTTCTTCACAGCCTACTTTCCTACCTATATTTATGTCACCAGCAAATTTAGCAAAGTACATTCGATCCTTTCATCCAAGTCATCAATGTAAACTGCAAATAGTTGAGGCCCCAGCATTGATCTCTGTGGCACTCCGCTAGTAACAACGTGCCAATCTGAGGATGACCCATTTATCCCTACTCCCTGCTTCCTGTTAGCTAACCAATCCTCAATCCATGCTATTATGTTACCCCGCACCTCCCACCCCTACACACCAACAGCTCGATTGTTTGCAGTAACCTTTGATGCGGCACTTTGTCGAAAGCCTTTTGGAAATCCATGTACACCACATCTACAGCTTCCCCTTTATCCACATTGCTCGTTTCTTCCTTGAAAAACACTAATAAATTAATGAAGCACGAATTGCCTTTCACATAGCCACTCTGCTTGATTGTATTACGATGTTCTGCTCGTACCTGCTTAATAATGGATTCCCGCATTTTCCCTATGACAGATGTTAGGCTTACTGGCCTATAGTTTCCTGCTTTCTGTCTCCCTCCTCTCTTGAATAGAGGCGCTTTCTCCGACTGTACAACTCAAGTTACTCACTGAATAAACTTCTTCAACCACTGTGGCATGTCACCAGAAACTAAAGTAAGTTGTCGGCATGTCTAGTGTAAAGTGATTTTTTTGTTTTAAATCTTCTCACTACACCCATGCCTTTCATTCCCCCACTTTCCCTCAGAAATCGGAGAATTCATCTCTGCGATGTATAAGACTCAAGGAAGGGGAAATCTCCAATTCCAAAAACAAATTCGGACAGGGCCGCACATTTTCAGCCTAGCAGTTCAACTCAGGACTTTGGGATCATCAAATGGAGGCACGTTAACAGCCGTGTCCCTTAAACCAGGCTAAAGGGAAAAGGACAAACATAATTTATTTGAGGAGGCACCAATATCCTGGCCAACTGAGGAGCCACGGCACATAATCCCAATTTGACTTGGCTCTGAGCTGGTTGGTGGGGCGTTAACCGCAGGCCAAAGCAGTCATTGTGCTGTTAACACGACAATAACAGAGTTCACTGCCTCAGACTGTAGCGTCTCCTCAGGATAATACGTTTAAGGCGAGCTTTGTGCGCCTAGTTCTCCCCTTTCCTCGTGCTCCGAAATGCCACTGCAAAATCTAGGCCGCTCTCGCACAAACTACCTCGGGAGACGAGCTGTAAGTTTATTTAAATGCCTGCTTGAATTTGTGCGCACATGTGTGTCACATTCCAGGCTGCTCTTGGACCCCCATTGCCAAGAATTCCTCATAACTTTTCCAGTCGTAAAGTTAGCAGCAATCATGCCGAATTTGGCCTTAACTTTCAATATCTTTCGGTGCTATAGCCATGGATGTGACATTCACTGGATGGCGCTGAAAGAGTATTAAATATAACAAAGCATGCCAGCTCTCATTCCCATCACATTGCACCAGTATTTTAACGGGGTCAATACGTTCGAGGTTTTATTTGCACCAGAGAGCACAAACTTGTCGATTCAGCTACTCAACGTCAATCTGGATTTGGATCAAGTGTCGCTTCACTTCCAACTGGGCTATGGGTCCGTTTAAGAAAGCAAATGGCCAGAAATTCTTGGGGAAAACAAATCACTGATCATTTTTCCAGATACTCAACCCCGCGTCTGCTCCACGTCTCCCCAGGAACGTCACAAAACATTTCACACACTCTGCCTGGTTCTTGCCGGTTATCCACGACTGCAGCTTATTGTATTGAGTAGGAGCAGCACAGACCAGCCGCCGGGTGCTTCCAAAGGTCCAACGCACAAGAGTTTCCGCAAACCTGCAGTGGTGTCATTGGCGTCCTCAAACCTTCCACACGCCCGTGCGAAATGGAAGAGAAAGCTCATTTTTTTAACAGCTCTGCCCCGCTAGGTGCAATACCCTGGGCTGGATTCCCTGTTTGGGAGACGAGGTCACCACGCCGGTGTGAAAACAGGGGTGTTTTACCCCTGTAAACAGTGCCCCCAGCCCCGAATGAACTCCCCCCCCGCAGATCAGCCTTCCCCCGACTGTGGCGGCGCCGGACTGAGTCCGCAGCCGCCGCGCCGAGTTCACGATGGGTGAGACCGCACGTGCCCCACGTCGTCGGGAACTCGGCCGGTCGGGGACGGAGCATCGCGGGGCTGGCCTGGGGCCGGGATATGTGGCGCGGTGTACTCCTAGAGTACGCCCCTTTTCAGGGGGCGCAGCTTCGCGAAAGTGGCGCCGCCCCGATATTGCCATCATCAGGGATTCTCCGCCCTCTTGCCCAATGCGATTTCGGCGTCGGAGAGCAGGGAATCCAGCCCCCTGTCTTGCCTTTATTCTGTGAAAGTATATTTTACCATGACAGGAGGTAAAGAATGCACAGCGTCAGCCAATGCTTAGCAGGCAGCATTCACTCCGCTAAGTCAGAAGGTTGTGGGTTCACGTACTTCTCCGTAGACTTGAGCCCATGATCCAGGCTGACGTTCCAGTGCAGTCCATAAGACCATAAGACATAGGAGCGGAAGTAAGGCCATTCGGCCCATCGAGTCCACTTCACCATTCAATCATGGCTGATTTCGTCCTGCGGACGTGCCGCATTGTCAGAAGTGCTGAGGCCCAGAATTCTCACATGGATATATGAAAGATTCCATGGCGCTACTTTGAAGAAGGCGGGGGGGGGGGGGGGGGGGGGGTGTCTTGCGCGCAGTGGGTTGGCGTCCCTGCCTCTGAGCCAGATACTCCAGGTTCGAGTCCCACCCCAGGACTTGTCGGCCGAGGAAGGTACATTCATAATTCGGCCAAACAGGTTGACACACTCAATCTGAAAATCCTTCCAAACATGCCAATGGCCGGCAGCAAGAGCGGGAGAGGCTCCCGGTCAGCCACGCTTGATGTGGAGTGGCGCCCTCAAGCTGTTAATTCCCGGTGGCAGACTAGTGATCTGTTCCAGGAATTACTATCTACGGCAACGGATGAAAAACCACGAGGTGCGGGAAGAGAATTGGAATTTTTTTCCCCCAATTAAGCGGCAATTTAGCGTGGCCAACCCACCCACTCTGCACATCTTTAGACTGTGGATGTGAGACCCACGCAGACACGGGGAGAACGTGCAAACTCCACCGTGCCACCCCAAGAGAATTGAAAATTGAACTTTAACGAGGAGGAGGTTTTGGCAGACATTTACCCTTCAACCAACATCACTAAGACAAACATGCCTGGTCATCCTCACATTGCCGTCGATGGGATATTGCTTTGTGGAAATTGGATGCTATTTTCTGACATTACAACAGTGCTTACATTACCTGCGTTGGCTGTAACGTGCGTGCGACGTCTTAAGGTTGTGGACGGTAGCACAAGTCATTCTTTTACTGTTCCATCTAGCCAGAACCATTAGAGTTGCGAAGTCTGCACATCACAGTACAGACAAGTCCCTCCCCTCCCGGAGCACTGTAATCTCCGGGGAAGGAACGCGTACAACCAGGTAAAATCCTCGGGATAAATAGAGAGTAATAGTGAACCAGGCGGGGGGATAGCTGGGCAGCTGACGTTGCCGGTGGGACAGGCTCTTTTGGAATCCATCGGCATGATGGTGTGGGCACACCTCCAACAGCTCCTTTGCCAATGTGCTGGTAAATCCGGTGGGAAACGGTGCAGCCGGAGTGCCGCTCGCCACTTTTCTTGCCTGAGCCAGCTGGAAAACTGGAGAATTCCACCCCATTTTTCCAAGTGGAGGGTGGCCAATTCCCCTCATTAAAGGCCTATTCAGGCCTACTGTCGGAAGCTGACCGGAATTTTTGCAGTCAGCCTCCAGGTCCTGGAGAGAGCAGGAAGCTGGGTGGAGGCCTGGTGGAGGTGTCCCCCGGGGCCGACCAATGAGGCAGCTAGTGCTCCAGCGAGCGCGCCCTCCCTCCCTCCCTGCCTGTCCGGGTGCCGCAGCTACAGGCCCACCCGTGGATTTGGTTCCTCTTCCTCATGATGGTGGCCTGGCAGCTGAGGCCATTTTTAAAATTCAAAGTTTGTTAAGATTTGGGAAAAATTAAGATTTTAAAATATGAAATTGGGATAAAGGAAACGGGGAAATGTTTGGAGAGGTGGTGTGATGTGAATTAGCGCATCAGTGAGAAAAGCAAGTGGTTGCCTCGGTGACAAGAGGAAAACAAGGGGGTGTATGGGGCGGCAGGGTGGTCAGCACTGCTGCCTCACTGCGCCAGGGACCAGGGTTCAATTCCGGCCTCGGGTACTGCCTGTGCGGAGTCTGCACTTTCTCCCCGTGTCTGCGTGAGTTTCCTCCGTGTGCGCCAGTTTCCTCAAAGGATGTGCAGATTAGGTGGATTGGCCATGCTAAATTGCCCCTGAGTGTCCAAAGATGTGTAGGTTCGACCTGCTGCTGTATGTGGCGGACCCGGTGGAAGAAATGCCAGGGGTAATGAGGATCCTTAGGGAATTCGGGGACTTTTCGGGGCACAAGCTCAATATGGGGAAGAGCGAGCTGTTCGTAGTTCAACTAGGGGACCAGGAGAGGGGGATTGACGAGCTCCCGCTAAAAAGGGCGGAGAGGAGTTTCAGATTTTTGGGGGTCCAGGTGGCCAGGAGCTGGGGGGCCCTGCATAGGCTTAACTTTACAAGGCTGGTGGAGCAAATGGAGGAGGAGTTCAAGAGGTGGGACGCTTTGCCGCTGTCCCTGGAGGGTAGGGTGCAGTCAATCAAAATGACGGTGCTCCCAAGGTTTTTGTTCCTGTTCCAGTGCCTCCCCGTGTTTATCCCAAAGGCTTTCTTCAGGCGGGTTAACAGGAGTATAATGGAGTTTGTGTGGGCGCAAGGGACTCCGAGGGTGAGAAGGGTGTTCCTGGAGCGGAGTAGAGATAGGGGGGGGGCTGGCGCTGCCCAACCTCTGTGGGTACTACTGGGCCGCCAATGCGACGATGGTGCGCAAGTGGGTGATGGAGGGGGAGGGGGCTGCATGGAAGAGGCTGGAGATGGCGTCCTGTGTGGGTATGAGTCTGGGGGCGCTGGCAACGGCGCCGCTGCCGCTCCCTCCAAGGAGGTATACCACGAGCCCGGTGGTGGTGGCGGCCCTCAAAATTTGGGGGCAGTGGAGGTGGCATAGGGGGGAAGTTAGGGCCTCGGCATGGACCCCATTACGGGGGAACCACCGGTTCGCCCCAGGAAGAAAAGGTGGAGGGTTTTCGGGGTGGCACAGGGCAGGCATACGAAAGTTGGGGGATCTGTTTGTGGACGGGAAGTTCGCGAGCTTGGGTGAGCTGGAGGAGAAGTGCGGGCTCCCCCCGGGGAACACCTTCAGGTACTTACAGGTAAGGGCGTTTGCTAGATGGCAGGTGGTGGAATACCCACGGCTGCTGCCACACACAGTACAGGACAGGGTGCTCTCAGGGGGGTGGGTGGGAGTGGGGAAGATCTCGGAAACTTACCAGGTGATGCAGGAGGAGGAGGCCTCGGTGGTGGAGTTGAAAGGTAAGTGGGAGGAGGAGTTAGGAGAGGAGATCGAAGAGGGGACGTGGGCAGATGCCCTAGGGAGGGTGAACTCTTCCTCTTCATGCACGAGGCTCAGCCTCATACAGTTTAAGGTGCTGCACAGGGCACACATGACCGGGACAAGGATGAGCAGGTTCTTTGGGGGTGAGGACAGGTGTGTTAGGTGCTCAGGGAGCCCAGCAAATCACACCCATATGTTCTGGGCATGCCGAGCGCTGGAGGAATTTTGGAAGGGCGTAGCGAGGACGGTGTCGAGGGTGGTAGGATCCAGGGTCAGACCGGGCTGGGGGCTCGCAATATTTGGGGTGGCAGAGGAGCCGGGAGTGCAGGAGGCGAAAGAGGCCGGAATTCTGGCCTTTGCGTCCCTGGTAGCCCGGCGAAGGATTCACCTTCAGTGGAAAGATGCGAGGCCCCCAAGCGTGGAATCCTGGATCAGCGATATGGCAGGGTTCATTAAATTGGAGAGGGTGAAATTCGCCTTGAGAGGGTCGGTACAAGGGTTCTTTAGGCGGTGGCAACCGTTCTTAGACTTTCTGGCAGAACGATAGACATTGGTCAATGGCAGCAGCAGCTCGGGGGGGGGTATTTTATTTTTGTTTATGTTATTTACACTGGAGGGTCTGAGGGGGTGTATACACCTGTTGTCTTAAGTCGGGGTGTTAATGTTAATTTATTATTTATGTACAGGGGGGGAGGGGTTTGGGGGGTTGCTTTTTTAGATTGTGTTTTGTACTTAATCCTGTTGGGTTCTTTTTTCTTTCTCATTTTGTTATTGATATTTTATGAAAACCTTTAATAAAAATTATTTTTTTAAAAAAAGATGTGTAGGTTAGGTGGCGTTATGGGGATAGGGTGCGTGAGTGGGCCTCGGTGGGGTTTTCATTCAGCGGGTCACGCAGACACGATGGGCTGAATGGCCTCCTTCTGTACTAGAAATTCTATAGAAGGGTAACTTCAAAGTAGAGAGATAAAAAAATTGACACGGATATGCAAAAAACCGACTTCACAGAATGGATGGCATCAAAGGGAAAAATGGTGTATCCAATAGCATAATGTTTGGGAAAAAGCAAAGACAGAAACAAACAGATACAGCTACTATCAGCCACACCCAGCAGAAAGAATCTCCCAAAAACAAACGATTACAAATCAGGCAGGCAGTAATGATCAAAACTTAAGCCGATCAGATTTCACCTTCGCTGAATCTGCAGACAGTTGTCCCAAGTGTGGCCAGACAACCTGTGGATGGTAATTATTTGCTGGATTTATCCCACAGAGCTGAAGAGTATTGGATGCGGTTTGGGAACAAAGGGTTGTCTCAGAGTTCTGGAAAGGTAGATATTTGGAACCACGGTGTAATTCCCTGTAACACTATGTGTGTAGCCATCAGTGTATGTACATGTTGTAGTATATTATTGTCCTACTGAAAGTGTGTTTTTTCTTTTAAGTTCATAAGTATTCTCGATCAATTGTTCACACATCGGCTGGATTATTCCTCCCTGGTTCACATGTTTTTCTCGTAGTAGAGTGGATAGTCAGAGGCTTTTCCCCAGGGTAGAGGGGTCAATTACTAGGGGGCATAGGTTTAAGGTGAGAGGGGCAAGGTTTAGAGTAGATGTACGAGGCAAGTTTTTTACGCAGAGGGTAGTGGGTGCCTGGAACTCGCTACCGGAGGAGGTGGTGGAAGCAGGGACGATAGGGACATTTAAGGGGCATCATGACAAATATATGAATAGGATGGGAATAGAAGGATACGGACCCAGGAAGTGTAGAAGATTGTAGTTTAGTCAGGCAGCATGGTCGGCACGGGCTTGGAGGGCCGAAGGGCCTGTTCCTGTGCTGTACATTTCTTTGTTCTTTGTTCTTTGTACACCAAATTGAAAATATATGCCACTGAGGACTTGTGTTCCAAGTTACCCTTCTGGGTTTTGGTATACCCCTCGCATTTAACATCAGCGGGGCTCTTAACAGGTTATATTAAATAAAAAGAGTTGGAAAGGTGGCTCCCGGCACGATTTAATAGGATAAAATTCTGAATCTACTTTTGGTCGGGTTTAGCGGGGGGGGTTCCCGGTGGCAGCCATGCGAGAAACACTGCCGGTTTTTTGGGCCTCGGTGAGGAACACCCCATCTAGGCCCCTCTTACATCATTTCCTGCACTGAAGAGGTCAGCTCACCAGTGCAGGAAGAGTACTTGCGAATCGGGGCGCCATTCTTAAAGGCAGCCCCCATCTTTCCACGTCCCACCTCTCAGCATCCCGACCACAAACTCCAGCCCTCCCTTTCCCCCCCCCTCCCCCACTGCACCCAACTTACCTCTTCTGGGGTCCTCAAGACCCCCCCCTCAATCCACCTCTTAAGGGCAAGGCACCCCTGGCCCCACCTCTGGCATGGGCGACCTGGCACCCCGGCAACTTAGCACTGCCAGCCCGGCACCCAGGGTGGCACTGCCAAAATGACCAGGTGGCAGTGCTAGGCTGGCGGTGCCAAGGTGTCCAGGTGCCAGCGGGAGTACCAGGGCACCCTGCCTAGAGCCCTGGGAGACCCCCTCCCCCCCAGGTGCCGTTGTGACTGGTCCACGTTTGTGCGGACCAGTACGAAACGGTGCCCCACGAGGCTTCGCTGGAGAGGCCATTCGTTCCCGGGCCCCGGGAGAATACAGCACAGGCACATCGTCCAGTGAGGGCGAGGTCCAGATCGCGACGCCTTGGTAAATCTCGTGAGGCGCTTCGGGCGTCGCAAATCTCACGAGAGGCCTCTTGCGAGATTCAACGGTCTGGGCCCGACACCAAGCCGGAGCGACGGGGCTGTTAATTTGCGTCCATCATCTTGTGTTGGCCTCTGGCCATTAATCGACCAATTCAGGCAAGGGGCGACTGCTCTCTACACAACGCAGACTCCTGATGCCTGACGGCAGGGAAAACTGCGCCCCCACGAGTCCGTCCCGGTCAGTCACAGGGACACCAGAGTGGGGTGTGCACACCAGCATTAAAATCTTTCACTTCACCCGCCCATAACTAAACTCAAGACCAGCTGCTAATGGTGGTGGGGGTTGGCACATCTAATGAAGGAAAAGGCTTGGCTGTTTCGAGTTGCCCATTCTAACTGGGTAGTTTTCTGTAGCCTGCAAACATGTTTAGATATGTTGTTGCCCTTCCCCACTTTGACACTGAAAAATCTCAATTAAGAACACAACTTAGCCTTTCAAAAGCTTTTCATTTAAACCAGGAACTATTCCAATGATTTTCTGAGATAATCTTCTGAAGATTTTGCCTGGATATAAGTGCACCAGTCTTGCTGAAAAGGGAGTGTGTTATATTGCTTTTCCTGCAACATTTATGTGAAATAGAACTCAAATACTGTTACCACAAAGCATATGTTGTCAATTATTAGTATACGGGACTTGAGGGTTGGGGGGGGGTTAAAAGGCCACTAAACCGTACTACCTAATTATTCCCCAATGCAAGTTTACGGAGTTTGCATGGACTACATGCCTCCAATTCATCCACAAACAAGTGGCTCTTGGTGTTTAATAATCTAACCGAAATTAATTCATCTACCATTATATAATAATCTAATCCAAACTGGGCAGCACAGTGGTTAGCACGGTTGCTTCACAGCGCCAGGATCCCGGGTTTGATTCTCGGCTTGGGTCAGTGGCTGTGCGGAGTCTGCACGTCCTCCCCGTGTCTGTGTGCGTTACCTCCGGATGCTCCGGTTTCCTCCCACAGTCCAAAGATGTGCAGGTTAGGTGGATTGGCCATGCTAAATTGCCCTTAGTGTCCAAAAATGGATAGGTGGGGTTACTGGGTTACAGGGATAGGATGGAGGTGTGGGAATTAAGTGGGGTGCTCTTTCCAAGAGCCAGTGCAGACTCGATGGGCCAAATAGCCTTCTTCTGAACTGTAAATTCTATGTTCTATGTTCCAATTCATCTACTGTTATAAGACCACAAGACACAGGACTAGAATTAGGCCATACGGCCCATCGAGTCTGCTCCGTAATTCAATCATGGCTGATATGTTTCTCATCCCCATTCTCCTGCCTTCTCCCCGTAACCCCTGACCAGCCCTGTACCAGCCTCCCCGAACAGGCGCCGGAATATGGCGACTAGGGGCTTTTCACAGTAACTTCATTGAAGCCTACTCGTGACAGTAAGCGATTTTCATTTTCATCTCTTATTAATCAAGAACCTATCTATCTCTGTCTTAAAGACACTCAGTGATTTGGCCTCCCCAGCCTTCTGCGGCAAAGAGTTCCACAGATTCCCCACCCTCTGGCTGAAGAAATTCCTCCTCATCTCTGTTTTAAAGGATCGTCCCTTCAGTCTGAGGCTGTGCCCTCGGGTTTAGTCTCTCCTACCAGTGGAAACGCCCTCTCCACGTCCACTCTATCCAGGCCGATCAGTATTTTGTAAGTTTCAATAAAATCCCCCCATATCCTTCTAAACTGTAACGAGTATGGACCCAGAGTCCTCAACCGCTCCTGTATAACAAGTCCTTCATTCCAAGGTTAATTCTTATGAACCTCATCTGGACCCTCTCCAAGGCCAGCACATCCTTCCTTAGACACAGGTCTCAAAACTGCTCACAATACTCTAAATGGGGTCTGACCAGAGCCTTATACAGCCTCAGAACTACATTCCTGCTCTTGTATTTTAGCCCTCCCAACATGAATGCTAACATTGCATTTGCCTTCCTAACTGCCGACTGAACCTGAAGAGAAGTAGGACTCCTAAGTCCCTTTGTGCTTCTGCTTTCCGAAGCCCTTTTCCCATTTAGAAAATAGTCTATGTCTCTATTCTTCCTTCCTTCTAAAGTGCATTATATTGAGTTGGTCAAAATGATAACATTTCCACAAATTGGGAGACATAGAGTTTTACAACACAGAAAGAGGCTCTTCGGCCCATCGTGTCTGTACCGGCCATCAAGCACCTGTCTATTCTAATCCCATTTCCCAGCACTTGGTCCGTAGTGTCATGTGAGAATACCTTTAAGAAATGGGTGTTTACGAAATGTACCTTTAAGAAATGGGTGTTTATCAGTGATGTCAGAGTGTGGGTGGAGCTGGGCTGTCTGTCAGCTTTTTACTTTCGTTTTAGGCTGTTTGCTGCAGGGTGGGTTTTAGTTTCATTTTCAGTGTTGGAGCTGAAGCCAGACAAAGCAGCTGTACTGCTGTTCTCTCTGCCGTGAAAAGACTATCTCTTGATCATTTGGTGAATTCAAGAATTATAAATGTTCTCAGTAGTGAATTTAAACCTAATGTGCTTCTGTTAAAAGGTGTCTTCTGGATGTTGTTTGGGAAGTTATTAAGGATTACTTAGTGTTGTATTCTTTGGGGGTTGTATTTGAATTAATGGTTGCTAAGATGTTCACTATGTTTTAAAAAGGTTAACTTGAGTTCATAGAATAAACATTGTTTTGCTTTGAAAAATACTTTTCCATTTCTGCTGTGCCACACCTGTAGAGTGGGCCGTGTGCTCCCCATACCACAATCTATTAAAAGTTGTGGGTCAGGTGAACTCCATGATACACTTTGGGGTTCTCTAAACCCTGGCCCAGAACAGTAGCCTTGTACGCTATGACGTTTCAAGTGCTTGTCTAAATGCTTCTTAAATGTTGGGAGGTTTCCTGCCTCTAACACCCTTTCAGGCAGCGAGTTCCAGATTGTCAGCACCCACTTGGGTGAAAAATGTTTTCCTCAAATCCCCCTTGACCCGTCCGTTATGGGGAAAAGTTTCTTCCTATCTACCCCCCTCATAATTTTGTGCACCTCAATCAGGTTCCCCCTGAGCCTGCTCTGCTCGAAGGAAACAACCCCAGCCTAACCAGCCTCTCTTCACAGCTGAGAAGCCCCAAATCAACGTAACTAACGATCGCCATCGATTTAAATTTTCCAAAATGCAAAACCCTGTTGAGAAATTCCGGAACAATAGGAGTTTAGGAAGCTGGACCCTGTAAAAAGGAACACGGCACACTTTTTAAAATCAGAGAGCAACTTCGCATTATAATGGGAAACAAATGGCGAATTCCACCGTTTGAATGGAGGTCATGCTATGATCAGGACCAGGCGCTCCACATTAACGTAGTCAATTCATCGTTCCTTTAATGAAGGTTTGATTTATCTTGCTGCTGATATTAGATACACTGACTGTCTGCTAGTATTTAAAGGGGCCATTTCTTGAGCAACTCCTTATTAAGTGGGTTGGGGTTATAATCAGTCATTTCATCAAATCACATCAAACCCACAAATATTTCAGTGGTATATCCTTCACTCTGGTTGGAACTACCCAGTCTTTGCTATTTTTTGTCATTTAACCCAATTGAGAAGTCTGATTCCGTTTTTAAAAATAAATTTAGAATACCCATTCTTTTCTTTTTCCAATTAAGGGGCAATTTAGGGTGGCCAATCTACCTACCCGGCACATCTCTTGGGTTGTGGGAGTGAGACTCACACAGACACGGGGAGAATGTGCAAACTCCACACGGGCAGTGACCCGGGGCCGGGGTCGAATCCGGGTCCTCAGCGCCGTGAGGCAGCAGTGCTAACCACTGCGCCACCACACCTTCTTGAGAAGTCTGATTTCAGAGCGAGTCAATGTAATTAATAACAATTATAATCACTTATTGTCACAAGTAGGCTTCAATGAAGCTACTGTGAAAAGCCACATTCGCCACATTCTGGTGCCTGTTCCGGGGGAGGCTGGAACGGGAATTGAACCCGCGCTGCTGGCATTGTGCTGCATTACAGGCCAGCTGTTTAGCACGCTGTGCTAAACCAGCCCTGGTAAATGGTAATGGTAAAGACCATCGGTAGTTAGCAGGTTATTACCTTGACTGATACACTTTGTTTGGAACAGACTTGCCTTTCCTGTGTAACCTGTTCAGTGCCAGTGTGAGAAAGGCTCTATTTGTCGAACAGGGTCACGTGTGGGGAAAATGAGTGAGGTGTGAACTGGGACTGAGTGTAAATAAAGTCAGTGTCTGACCCAAACCCCTCAATTGCCTGTGAGAAGGTATACTCCCCTGTAGTTCGGATTGCCTGAAGATATGTCTAAGTGCAATCGCAATTCAATCTACATACCAAGCAGTAATAGAATATTACCACTTTCAAAAGAACAATTGCATCTAATCACAAGAAAGCAGCAAATATTATTTGTATCCATTCACAGGATGTGGGGGTCACTGACTAGGCCCAGCCTTTGTTGCCCATCCCTAATTGCCCTTCAGAAGGTGGTGGTGACCCACCTTCTTGAGCCGCTGCAGTCCCTGAGGTGTAGGTACACCCACTGTGCTGTTAGGGTGGGAGCTCCAGGACTTTGACCCAGCAACCGTGAAGGGACAGTCGATATCTTTCCAAGTCGGGATGGTGAGTGGCTTGGAGGGGAACTTGCAGGTGTTCCCCGTGTGTCTGCTGCCCTTGCCCTTCTAGACGGTAGAGGTCGTGGGTTTGGACGGTGCTGTCTAAGGAGCCTTGGCGAGTTATTGTGTTGATATCAGCCCAAGATTAAATGTTGTCCAGATTTTGCTGCCTATATAATACGATGTAAGCATCTCTCGTGTCCACACAGTGCAGAGAAACAATGTACAAATCAACAATTAGAACAGGGCTCTCCATTAATTAGGCCTATCCGTTTCACCGCCTTCCTTGTCGCTTTGAGGAGTTTGGAAGTTCATTTTGATGTTAATGTACAATGGGTGAAATCAGTGTGATCTTTGCAAAATGGGTTTCCTGATTTTTCTCCATCCACATACACACAGCAGACATACAGCTCATAGAATCTCTATAGTGCAGAAGGAGGCCATTCAACCCATCGAATCTGCACCCACCCTCTGAAGGAGCACCCTATCTAGGCCCAATCCCCCACCCTATCCATGCAATCCCACCTCAGGGCAATTGACCATGGCCAATCCACCTAACCTGCACATCTTTGGACTGTGGGAGGAAACCGGAGCACCCGGAGGAAACCCACGCAGCCACGGAGAGAACGTGCAGACTCCGCACAGACAGTGACCCGAGGTTGGAATCGAACCCATGTCTCTGGCGCTGTGAGGCAGCAGTGCTAACCACTGTGTCACCGTGCTGCCTTATGGATTTATCAGGTCTTGCAACATCAATATGCCTTGAAGTGTTCACAATGCAGTAAATATTACATGAAAAAAGGACATGAGCATGAAGCTTATGAGCTGATGTGGAACAGAGCAAAAGATCAAATTAATGAGATCAAGTTTCTAGAAAAGCACAATTGCTTCACAGCTCCAGGGTCCCAGGTTCGATTCCGGCTTGGGTCACTGTCTGTGCGGAGTCTGCACATCCTCCCCGTGTGTGCGTGGGTTTCCTCCGGGTGCTCCGGTTTCCTCCCACAGTCCAAAGATGTGCAGGTTAGGTGGATTGGCCATGATAAATTGCCCTTAGTGTCCAAAATTGCCCTTAGTGTTGGGTGGGGTTGCTGGGTTATGGGGATAGGGTGGAGGTGTTGACCTTGGGTAGGGTGCTCTTTCCAAGAGCCGGTGCAGACTCGATGGGCCGAATGGCCTCCTTCTGCACCGTAAATTCTATGAATTCTATGAATCTGAGGAGAAAGACAGACTAGTATTTATAAAGTGGGGGATTAGCCACCTCTGTTTTGGGGGGGGGGGGCGGAAACGGCAGAGTGCACGGAGAATCGGGCAGGAGACGCAAAACGGCTTTACCTCCGGCAACATATCCCCGTTCAATTTTCCCCACCCCCCCACCAATTACTTGACGGGGACCATCCAATTGACTACGCATATCAGGCTGTCTCCCCCCCATGTTGGACTGTCCATTCGCACCAACAGGAATCACGACAGATCCCCCACGACATACACCTGACGAGCAGAGGGTGGTGGAACGGGCTGCCAGAGGCAGTGGCAGAGGCGGGTACGATTTTTTCTTTTAAAAAGCAGTTAACATGGGCAGGATGGGTATAGCGGGATATGGGCCAAATGCGGGCAAGTGGGACTAGCTCAGTGATAGAAACTGGGCGGCATGGACAAGCTGGGCCGAAGAGCCTGTTTCCATGCTGTAAACATCTATGAGGTGCGTACATCCTTCTGGGGGGGGAAGAGGGTCACGCCCTGGCACTGTCGGGGGATGGACGGTGTTATGGGCAGGGTTTAGAGAACCCCAAAGTGTATCATGGGGTTCACCTGACCCACAACTTTTAATAGATTGTGGTATGGGGAGCACACGGCCCACTCTACAGGTGTGGTACAGCAGAAATGGAAACGTATTTTTTAAAGCAAAACAATATTTATTCTATGAACTCAAGTTAACCTTTTTAAAACATTCAGTGAACATCTTAGCAACCATCAATTCAAATACAACCCCCAAAGAATACAACACTAAGTGATCCTTTAAGCTTTCCTTTTAACATCCATAAGACTTAAAACACCTTTTACCAGAAGCACATCAGGTTAAAGTCACTACTGTTATTAGTTTCAAATCACCAGGATCGATTTAGTCTTTAAGTTACAGAGAGAGATTCATACACCTTCTGGCTGTGACTGCAGCTATCCAGCTCTGAAAACTAAACTAAAACACACCCTGCAGCAAACAGCCTAAAACTAAAGTAAAAAGCTGACAGACAGCCCAGCTCCACCCACTCTCTGACATCACTGCAATGATAAACACCCATTTCTTAAAGGTACTCTCACTACAGATATTTATATATGCACCCATTTATAAACACCCATTTCTTAAAGGTACTCTCACATGACAGCGGGGCGGGGGGAGGGGGTTCTGTGGGGGAGATGCTGAAGGTTTCCGTGGGCCATTCCTTCCTTTATTTTTTTTGCCCAATTGGGGCACCCTTTAAAAACGGGACCCTGATCTTTCCGGGAGCTGGCGGGGGTGGACCCAGCAGCGTGATGGTGTGGGGCTGGTCCTCTAACCGTTCTATTAAATGTGTTTAATCCTATTCATGGGGGTCATGGTTGGTGAAGAAACCCGATTTCAATCTTGCGCCCCTCTGAGTTGAGGGGTGGGGGGGGGGTCACTCCTGCGGCCCACTCACTGGCCTAGGTAACGATATAAATGAAAGTTTTTGCTGTCGCTGTTTTTGAGCCGGGGTTAAAGGAGCACCTTACAACGGCAGGGCAGTCTATTCAGGAAAGATAAAGTGCAGAGTGTTACATCAGAAAGTACACAAGAGACGCTCCAACTGTACAACGGCATCACAGCTGAACAAACAGGCAGAATTCCAATCTGCGTACAGCTGTGAGCTTGGCTCAAGGGCAGCACATTCGCCCAAGTCAGGCGCTGTCAGATAAAATGTTCAATTGGGAGCTCTCTTTTTCACCTGCTCAGAGGCCATTTCGCTATTTTCAGGTTACGAAATTTGTCTGGCGCCCTGCGCATCGTCCCTTCTTCAACGAGCACCAACAAAAATGCACCGACTGCCCTTTCACTCATCGGTCTGTTTGTGGGATCCGGCTGTGCGCGGAAAATTATCTACCCATGTGTTTGCACTTCTGGAGTAATGTACTGACGCCATCAGCCTGGGCCTCACACGCTCTCATCAGCCTGGGCCTCGCATGCTCCCTTCAGCCTGGGCCTCGCACACTCCCATCAGCCTGGGCCTCGCACACTCCCATCAGCCTGGGCCTCACATGCTCTCATCAGCCTGGGCCTCGCATGCTCCCTTCAGCCTGGGGCTCACACGCTCTCATCAGCCTGGGCCTCACACGCTCTCATCAGCCTGGGCCTCGCATGCTCCCTTCAGCCTTGGCCTCGCATGCTCCCTTCAGCCTGGGGCTCACACGCTCTCATCAGCCTGGGCCTCGCATGCTCCCTTCAGCCTGGGGCTCACACGCTCTCATCAGCCTGGGCCTCGCATGCTCCCTTCAGCCTGGGCCTCGCATGCTCCCTTCAGCCTGGGCCTCGCACACTCCCATCAGCCTGGGCTTCGCACACTCACATCAGCCTGGGCCTCGCACACTCCCATCAGCCTGGGCCTTGCACACTCTCATCAGCCTGGGCTTCGCACACTCACATCAGCCTGGGCCTCGCACACTCCCATCAGCCTGGGCTTCGCACACTCACATCAGCCTGGGCCTCGCACACTCCCATCAGCCTGGGCCTCGCACACTCCCATCAGCCTGGGCTTCGCACACTCACACCAGCCTGGGCCTCGCACACTCTCATCAGCCTGGGCCTCGCACACTCCCAACAGCCTGGGCCTCGCACACTCCCATCAGCCTGGGCCTCGCACACTCCCACCAGCCTGGGCATCGCACACGCCCACCAGCCTGAGCCTCGCACACTCCCACCAGCCTGGGCCTCACACACTCCCACCAGCCTGCGCCTTTCGCACCCTCCCATCAGCCTGGGCCTCACACACTCCCACCAGCCTGTGCCTTTCGCACACTCCCATCAGACTGGGCCTCGCACACTCCCACCAGCCTGCACCTTTCGCAGACTCCCATCAGCCTGGGCCTCGCACACTGCCATCAGCCTGGGCCTCGCACACTGCCATCAGACTGGGCCTCGCACACTCCCACCAGCCTGTGCCTTTCGCACACTCCCATCAGACTGGGCCTCGCACACTCCCACCAGCCTGCACCTTTCGCAGACTCCCATCAGCCTGGGCCTCGCACACTGCCATCAGCCTGGGCCTCGCACACTGCCATCAGACTGGGCCTCGCACACTCCCACCAGCCTGCGCCTTTCGCACACTGCCATCAGCCTGGGCCTCGCACACTCCCATCAGCCTGGGCCTCGTACACTGCCATCAGCCTGGGCCTTGCACACTCCCATCAGCCTGGGCCTTGCGCACTCCCATCAGCCTGGGCCTCGCAAGCTCCCATCAGCCTGGGCCTCGCACGCTCCCATCAGTTTGGGCCTCGCGCACTCCCATCTGCCTGGGCCTCGCACACTCCCATCAGCCTGGGCCTCGCACACTCCCATCAGCCTGGGCCTCGCACACTCCCACCAGCCTGGGCCTCGCACACTCCCACCAGCCTGCACCTTTCGCAGACTCCCATCAGCCTGGGCCTCGCACACTGCCATCAGCCTGGGCCTCGCACACTGCCATCAGACTGGGCCTCGCACACTCCCACCAGCCTGCGCCTTTCGCACACTGCCATCAGCCTGGGCCTCGCACACTCCCATCAGCCTGGGCCTCGTACACTGCCATCAGCCTGGGCCTTGCACACTCCCATCAGCCTGGGCCTTGCGCACTCCCATCAGCCTGGGCCTCGCAAGCTCCCATCAGCCTGGGCCTCGCACGCTCCCATCAGTTTGGGCCTCGCGCACTCCCATCTGCCTGGGCCTCGCACACTCCCATCAGCCTGGGCCTCGCACACTCCCATCAGCCTGGGCCTCGCACACTCCCACCAGCCTGGGCCTCGCACACTCCCATCAGCCTGGGCCTCGTACACTGCCATCAGCCTGGGCCTCGCACGCTCCCATCAGCCTGGGCCTCGCACGCTCCCATCAGCCTGGGCCTCGCACGCTCCCATCAGTTTGGGCCTTGCACGCTCCCATCAGCCTGGGCCTCGCGCGCTCCCATCAGCTTGGGCCTTGCGCACTCCCATCAGTTTGGGCCTTGCGCACTCCCATCAGCCTGGGCCTCGCACACTCCCATCAGTTTGGGCCTCGCACACTCCCATCAGCCTGGGCCTCGCAAGCTCCCATCAGCCTGGGCCTCGCACACTCCCATCAGCCTGGGCCTCGCACACTCCCACCAGTTTGGGCCTCGCGCACTCCCATCAGCCTGGGCCTCGCACACTCCCATCAGCCTGGGCCTCGCACACTCCCATCAGTTTGGGCCTTGCAAGCTCCCATCAGCCTGGGCCTCGCACGCTCCCATCAGTTTGGGCCTCGCGCACTCCCATCAGTTTGGGCCTCGCGCACTCCCATCAGCCTGGGCCTCGCACACTCCCATCAGCCTGGGCCTCGCACACTCCCATCAGTTTGGGCCTTGCAAGCTCCCATCAGCCTGGGCCTCGCACACTCAGCCTGGGCCTCGCACACTCAGCCTGGGCCTTGCTATTACTTTTTTGCTGGGCCTCCAGGTACTTTAGCTCTCAGTTATCGAAAGCATTATATGTGGTCACTGTGGTGCCGTTCAGCTTTGAAGGAATCTGGAAAGGAAAACAGCGAGTGCAAAGTCTAGGATGTAATCATATTTTCTACATATAGTTGAATGCTTCAAATCAGTGATGGGACTTAATGAAGTTGACTGGCTGCTTTGCCAGCGCAATGTCACGGAGTTAAACCAGTGCAGCTGAATTCTGAACAGCTGCCCGCTGGAAGAGGAACGAGAAGTAGAGAATTGCCTCAAGCAGCAGACAGGGATGGAGTCTGACGTTTCACACAGCTCCAGGAAGCGTCTGGTTTGGAACTGATAGTTGAATACAGAGAGGCATCTGTGCTCTTGCCGAGCAGCACGCAGACATCTCGGAGTCCACAGATTCCACTGGAAACATGTTGGCACTTTTACCATCAAATCACTGTACCCATTTCAGAACCTCTGTCAGCCAGCATTAACCCCCTAACCATCTCACCCCCTAACGACCCCTAAACCACCTCACCCCACAACCCCCAAACCACCTCACCCCCTAACCGCCTCACCCCCTAACCGCCTCACCCCCTAACCGCCTCACCCCACAACCCCCAAACCACCTCACCCCCTAACCACCTCACCCCCTAACCATCTCACCCCCTAATGACCTCACCCCACAACCCTCAAACCACCTCACCCCCTAACCACCTCACCCCCTAACCACCTCACCCCCTAACCACCTCACCCCACAACCCCCAAACCACCTCACCCCCTAACCACCTCACCCCCTAACCACCTCACCCCCTAACCACCTCACCCCCTAACCCCCAAACCACCTCACCCCCTAACCACCTCACCCCCTAACCACCTCACCCCCTAACCCCCAAACCACCTCACCCCCTAACCACCTCACCCCCTAACCACCTCACCCCCTAACCACCTCACCCCCTAACCACCTCACCTCTTAACCACCTCACCTCTTAACCACCCCACAACACACACACACTCTCTCTCTCACACACACACTCACCCACACACACACCCACACTCACACTCTCTCACACACACGCCCACACACACACACGCTCTCTCACACCCACACACTCACACAAATACACACACACACTCACACAAACAAACACCACAAACCTACACGCACACACACTCTCTCACACACTCACACAAACACACACACCACACACCTACACGCACACTCACACAAATACACACACACTCACACAAACACACACCACACACCTACACGCACACTCACACACCCACACACACACTCACACGCACACACACACACTCTCTCACCCACCCCCCCCACACACACACCCTCACACACACTCTCACAAACACACACACTCACAAACCCCCCCTCTCCACCCCCCCCCCCCCCCACACACAGACACACGCACATTCTCACAAACACATCCACAAAGTAGTTAAAGGAGAAATAATGTTGATGTCAGCAGAAGTCTATAACGGCCGTTGTGCACAGTCCGCAGTTGGGTCTTTTGGGATTGAAACAGCAAATACGGGGGCTGAATTTACGTTTCACTGCTACTTCCCTTGGAAGACGCACTCAGACCTGTTCTCCTGGGAGTTCCATACCAGCCGGAACCATTCAGCTCAGCTCCCCTTAACATCCACCAGAGGGTAAATTAATACACAGTTTTTAAATAAAAATGGATGTCTGTTTTTTGGACTAGGTTCATGACCTGTGGGGGGCGCCGTCGAGTGTCCGGGAGAAGGGGCCGTGACCCTGCACTGACTTGTAGCAGAGCCTGAACTCAAAAGCATTTCAAATTGGCGGGGAGAAAAATCAGCCTTCCCTCCAGTGGTGCACAATCTGGGCCAGTGAGTAGGCCTCCTCCATCTCGGTAGGCCACCAGATTGAAATCGGGGCTTGTTCACCAAGTGCCGAGAAACATGTGGCTATTCAATGCAACTCGCTTTGAATAAAGGGCCTAAACAGAGGCAGCCCATAGCCTCGTTTTTTTATAATGGGAGCTCCATTCGCTGGATCCCTGGCACCCTCAGAGACCTCTATGGCTCTAAATAGGGTTGGACACAGTGTCTTGTGTGGTTGAAAAACATCCATGAATAATTTTTGTTCCATCAAATCATTTCATCATTCCATCTGCCCATGGCAATATCTTAACAGGTAACAGATTTATTCTGAGGATGTGAGTATTACTGGCAAGGCCAGTGTTTATTGTCCATCGTGAAATTGCCTCGAGAGGGGGGTCGGATGGGCTTTTCTCTCGAACCACTGCGCAGCATAGAATTACATAGAATTTACAGTGCAGAAGGAGGCCATTCGGCCCATCGAGTCTGCACCGGCTCTTGGAAAGAGCACCCTGCCCAAGTCCACACCTCCACCCTATCCCCATAACCCAGTAACTCCACCCAGCACTAAGGGCAATTTTGGACACTGAGGGCAATTTAGCTTGGCCAATCCACCTAACCTGCACATCTTTGGACTGTGGGAGGAAACAGGAGCACCCGGCGGAAACCCACACAGACACGGAGAGAACATGCAGACTCCGCACAGTGACCCAGCGGGGAATCGAACCTGGGACCTTGGAGCTGTGAAGCAATTGTGCTAACCACCACGCTACCGTGCTGCCCCTAAATCAATCAGCATGAGGTGAAGGTATACGCCCCACTGTCACTACCATTGGGTAGCGAGTTAAGACCATAAGACATAGATGCAGAATTAGGCCGCTCGGCCCATCGATTCTGCTCCGCCACTCAATCATGGCATTTGGCCTGCCAGAGATAAAAGATATGTCCAAGTTGGAATGGCGGACGACTTGGGACAGGAAATTGGAAGTGACTTATGTTCCCATGACTCCGCTGCCTTTCTCGGTGGTGAAAGTCCTGGGGAAACCTTTGCTTCTCGTGAGTTACAGGCTCGACACAAGTGCTCTGACTTTCTCTCTTCATGGGTTAATGCGTTTGGTTCCTGTGCATTTCCTGGAATGTGCTCAATTTCAGCCAGAGCCCCAGCGGAGATGTCGTAAATATTCTCAACACCCTGGGCTCCGGAAAAGGGGGAAAATCAATCAGCCAAAGTTCCTCCTGCTGATCAGCAACCCAGCCGTTCAGCTGGAGAGTGCAAGTGCGTGGGTTAGTGCTGAGGATTCAGCTGTGATGTCCAGCCTCCCCGAACCAGATAAAACTTAGCATCGAGACCGACGACTGAGAAATACGACTACCAGAGAGAGGCATGAGGGGTGGGGGAAGAAACTGAGGAACGTTATTCGAGACCCACCCCAGGACTTGACGGCCAAGGAAGGTTCGATGTGGACTGCACTCGATGCAGGGAAGCTAGAAGCAGACGTCTAACACTGGAGAAAATTCAACACTGTTTTATTGAACGATAGAACTGATATACGTGTTCAGCTGTGGGTCGATACTATACTGAACTGACTGGAGACCTTGTAGTAGCCTGACCAGACTTACTAGCTACCGCATGGTGTTTGCACTGTGCTAGCTCGTGGACTCTGACTGTCTCAGTGGCTGGGTCCCGAGAGAGCGGGAAACCTAGTGCCCTCTGGCTTTATAGTGGTGGTGTCCTGTCTGGTGATTGGCTGCACTGTGCTGTGTGCTTACTGGTCATCCTGTATGTCAATCACTGCCTGTCTGCACTTCAGTATATACATGCGTGGATATTATGACAGAAGGTACGTTCGTAGCGTGGCCAAACAGGTTGAGTATCAACCTGAAGAATGGTTCCAAACGAGCCAATGGCTGGCGGTAAGAGCGGGAGAGATTCCTGGCCAACCACGCTCGACGTAGGGTGGCGCCCCCTCAAAGCCCCCGCAGACAGACTAGCGACCGGTTCCGGGAATTACTAGCTATGGAAACGGACAAAGGTCTGCCTTAGTGCGAGCACTCGGTGTGGGAAGAGAATTGGAATTGGAATCTGTCATTCAAAGTAACCCATTTTGTTATCATGGACGAGGGTTCAGTCACAGAGTTCAATAGGCCAGTGTTATAAATTTAGGAATTTCAGAAATGGTATTTGGTGCAGTAAGGGTTAAAAACCTGGGTTAATGTGCGTATGACTGCTGCTGTCAGGTTTACCAGTCTGGCTTCGGGGGACATCTGCGGCCTAAGGATAGCTTGTCTTTGTCTAAAGATTGAGCCAATGATGAGCAAAGTTTGACAGCAGTGTCCCCACCTTCCTGGGCCCAGCTCTAATCGATTAATGCCCCTACAATGTTGCATTCTCTATTAAATTGACCTGATTTCAACTAAAATCACGGCTTAAGGTAAAAGAGAGGAGAAGAATGCGTCCCATACGAATTAGGCCACTCGGCCCCTCTAGCCTGCCCCGCGCCATTCAATATGATCATGGCTGATCTGGGTTTCACCTCCCACAGATCTCCTGAAAGCCTTTAACCCCCTTGTTTAGCAAGAAACTATCCAGCTCTGCCTTAAATATATTCACAGACTCAGGGAAGAGAGTTCCAGCGACTCACGGCCGTCTGAGAGAAACAAAATGTCTCCTCATCTCGGACTTAAATGGCCGTCTCCACATTGCGTTCATTATTTTTAAAAAAAATTTAGAGTACCCAATTATTATTTTTTTCAATTAAGGGACAATTTAGCCTGGTCAATCCACCTCACCTGCACATCTTTGGGTTGTGGGGGTGAGACCCACACAGAGCCACAGTGCAAACTCCACACGGACTGTGACCCACGGCCGGGATTCGAACCCGGGTCCTCAGCGACGTAGTCCCAGTGCTAACCACTGCGTCACATGCCGCCCCATTGCGTTCATTATTGATGTTAAATAGGACAGCTGGACTTTGGCCATCCATATTACATTCTTAACCCAAAAGTAGAATCCTTCTCAGGAAGTTAATTGACTCATTACGCAGCAGCCTGTAATATTATAGTAGAATATCTGATTCCTACAACACAGATACAGGTACATTCACCCCCCCCAATTCAGCTATAACCCATCTATACCATGGCAGCACGGTAGCACAAGTGGATAGCACTGTGGCTTCACAGCGCCAGGGTCCCAGGTTCGATTCCCCGCTGGGTCACTGGCTGTGCGGAGTCTGCACGTTCTCCCCCTGTCTGCGTGGGTTTCCTCCGGGTGCTCCGGTTTCCTCCCACAGTCCAAAGACGTGCAGGTTAGGTGAATTGGCCGTGCTACATTGCCCCTTAGTGACCAAAAAAATGGTTAAGGAGGGGTTATCGGGTTACGGGGATAGGGTGGAAGTGAGGGCTTAAGTGGATCGGTGCAGACTCAATGGGCCGAATGGCCTCCTTCTGCACTGTATGTTCTATGTTCTATGTTCAACCACCCCAGACCCATCGAGATTCAGCCGGATCATATCTTATCAGACATCTTCATCCATGAAATATTTCTTCATCTTTGACAGCTGGTCCCATCATATTCTGATAATTTGCGCACTTTTCGTTCGCAAAAGGAACGTTTAAACGACGCCTAACCCAAGTCATGTGGAAGATGAAATAAACAATCCCATTGCGTCTACCTCCAGGAAAACAAAATCGCAAAATGGATCGCCTCATTGAACGCTTTCGGAATGACAGGCCGAGATTTTCCAGCCCTTCCCGCCGGTGGGATTTTCCAGCCCCGCCGGGGTGAAAGGAAGTGGGAGCCGTGGCTGTGCCGGAGCTGGAAAATCCCAGAATGGTCACAGCAGAGAAGGAGACCGTTCGGCCCATTGTGTGCATGTCGGCTCTCTGTGCAAGAGCAACTCATCGTTCCGTTTCCCAGACCTGTCCCCCCTCCCCCGACCCCGCTTCCGATAATACCCCTTCGAAAGTCGCAATTGATACGTTTCACAGTCAGAGTTTTACAGCACAGAAAGAGGCCCTTCGGCCCATTGAGCCTGTGCTGGCCATCAAGCACCTATCCATTCTAATCCCATTTCCCAGCACTTGTTCCGTAGCCTCGTGGTCCTCGACCAGTTGAGGTGCAAGTTACAGAACAGAAAGAGGCCATTCCGTCCGACAGATCTGTGTGATGTTTGTGCTCAACATAAACCTTCTCCACATGACTTCCACCCACTCTATCAACGTACCTACTCTATTCCTTTCTCCCTCATTTATTATCCAGCCGCTCCCGTTGAATTGAGTTCGGTTTGTGCCTTGGCCATTTCCTGCCATAGTGACATCCACTTTCTGAACACTCCCTGATTTAATTTTTAACATGTGGGGGCCATAATGGTACATAAATTGTCCCAAGACATTACACGTGAGCACTCTCAACTAAAATCTGATAGCAAGCCAAAGGGTGAGACATTAGGAGGTGTTGGGCCCGAACAAACAGGAAAAAAAAAATCTATGTCTGGTTTTGGGCGCGGAGGAACACCCCGCTATTCAACGGCACTTTGCCGATTTTTTGTCCTCGGGGAGTTTCTCTCTGCCGAGACCGCACTTCAGTCATTTCCCGCTGGCGGCCTAGAAGAAAAGGCTCCTCACAGATTGGGCGCCATTTTGACTGGTCAAAAGTCCGTCCCCTCCACTTTCACCACCCTTCCCCTGTTTCCACCCCCCCGCCCCCACTTCGGGGAGACCCCCGGGAACACCCCACTCCATCTGGTAAGACCCCTACCCGGCCCGACACCCTGGCTCAGCCAGCCTGGTACTCTGGCAGTGCCCTTGCCAGCCTAACAATGCCAGGATGGAATTGCCTGACTTGCCTGCATGCCAGAGGGAGTTCTAGGGTGCAACCCTGCCCTGTCCCCGTCCACCCAGGCATGACCACCCACCCAGGTGCAATTCCGACTGGTCCACGTTTGTGGAGATCAATACTAAACGGCGCTCCGGTGTGGCCGTTCGGTACTGGGCGGCGGGAGAATCCCACGAACATTTAAATATGCAAACTGGGCCATGCCTGGTGAGGAGGAGATCCAGATGTCGACGTCTTGAGAGATTTTGTTCAATCTCAGGAGGCATAGAATCATAGAATTTACAGTGCAGAAGGAGGCCATTCGGCCCATCGAGTCTGCACCGGCTCTTGGAAAGAGCACCCCACCCAAGGTCCACACCTCCACCCTATCCCCTCATGAGATTCAATGGCCTCGTCCCAACGCCAATTTGGGCGTGACAAGGTCACTAAACGTGCTCGTTAGACACACGCATGCACACATTTGTTTCTTTGTTAACTTCAAAGCTGGGATTGGATCACGGTGGACAAGCTGTCAGCCACCTCCGTCTCCGAGTCAAGCCGGTTGGTCTGTTCAAATTCCAACTTGATATTCTCATCGGGGTTTCAAAGGGTGCGAGGCAATCTGATTGAAACATAACACTCCAAGGGAGGTGAGGGGTTTGACAGGGCGAATGCGGAGAGGATGTTCCCTCTTGTGGGGGGTATCGAGAACTAGGGAGGGGTGACAGATTGAACTCAAGGGGTCTCCCATTTCCAAGTTAGCCAGGTCCTTGACTGACAAGAGAGTCAGGGGTTAGAGAGCAAAGACGTGAAGGTGGAATCGAGGCCGCATCAGACCAGCCATGATCTTATTAAGTGGCGAAGCTGGCTCGAGGGGCTGAATGGCCTGCTGTAGAACCCAAGGGCGGAGCCTGGGTTGTTGCCCTCAGCAAAGTGTTAAACCTCATTGGTTCACTTCTGTGCCCAGTGCAAGAGGCAAGTTGCAAACCCTGCCAGAAATGACTGGAAATGAGATCCTCTCGCATTGTGTGGTTGGCATCGCGCGTGTATAATTAATACAATGAACGCAATCAGCTGCACTCCTAAGTCCCTGTTAACATGAAGTATTTTTCAAAACAGGAGAAAATAGGTGGATACCAAAGCAAAACACAGCAGGACGAGAATCCACAGTACGGGCACACCCTCGCTGCCATTGGACACAATGCTCGCTACAAGGTGAGGGTTAGCGAAGCTATGGGGTGTGTTCTCTTTCGAGTAAAGGGGGGTTCAGGAGAAATTTGATTGAGGTGTACAAGATTATGCCAGGTTTAGATAATGTAGAGAAAGTCAAACTGTTCTCATTAGCTGGTACTGCAAGGCCTTTAGGGACACAAATTGAAGACTTTGGGGCACGAGATGCCAGGGTAGGGGTGGGGTGGAGGGGGGAAATTTTTTATTTTTCTTAAACACAGGGGGTGGTAATGCCCTTACCACATTGCCCAGGTGGACGTTGGAAGCTGGGACGATGGATGATTTCCAAAGGAAATTCAATGACCTCTTTGCCGGGCTACAGTGATAGAGCGGTGGGAGGGGGTGAATGGGGCTAACTGGATTGCTCTGCAGGGGGGGGTTGGGGGGGGGGGGGCTGGCATGGATCTGATGAGCCGCATGGCCTCCTTCAGTGTTGAAAGTGACTCCACGACTCCAGAAGAAGTCCCTTCAGTAACAAGTCTCACTCTCCCAGGTTGTGTTCAGGCGTGAGCCAAGTCATCTTGGGCCTGGCGAATTTATGCAGCACCTCTCAATTCATCAGGGCGTCCACAAAGTGCATTCTAACCAGCAGGATTGAAGGGCAGTCAGCTACTGGCACATGAGCACGGAGGACAAACAGAAACATCCTTGATTGGTCGTAACAATCCAAACACATCCTTGACCATTTCCCGTACATCTCTGCCCATATTCCAGGACACACCAAGGTTCTCCAATCACCTTCATTCTCAAACCAATCAACTGGTTCAGAATAGAAGCCTCGTCCGCACAGGTTAATAGAATGGGGTCCCTTCACTCTCAACACACTGGGTATCCTAGAACATGCCAGCAATGTTCGGAATGCCAGAACTGTGCCACCCGCAATGATGCCCGAGAGCCAACATCACTGGGCAGAATTGACAATGGGCATCTTCATTTGAGAATGGCCTAAGTGATAGGCGTTCATGTCAGAGGTGGGACAACAGCATAGGGGCGGCTGGGGTAGAATCCACGGAATCCCTACAGTGCAGAAGGAGGCCATTCAGCCCATCGAGTCTGCGCCCACCCTCTGAAAGAGCACCCTCTCCCCTGCCCTATCCCCCTAACCCCACCTAACCTGCACATATTTGGCCACGAAAGGGCAACTTAGCCTGGCCAATCCACCTAACCGGCACATCTTTGGATTGTGGGAGGAAACCGGAGCACCCGGAGGAAGCCCACGCAGACACGGGGAAGAACGCCCAAACTCCACACAAGTTCTAAATGGAACTTGGGGCTCTGGTGCCGTGAGGCAGCAGTGCTAACCACTGTGCCGCCCAACGGGCTGTTTAGCACAGGGCTAAATCGCTGGCTTTTAAAGCAGACCAAGGCAGGCCAGCAGCATGGTTCAATTCCCGTAACAGCCTCCCCGAACAGGCGGCGGAATGTGGCGACTAGGGGCTTTTCACAGTAACTTCATTGAAGCCTACTTGTGACAATAAGCGATTTTCATTTCATTTTCATTTTCATTCCATTGTGCGGTTCCTGGTTTCAACTGAACGAATATCCCAATGACAGCAGGTCGGTCTTGTTCACGGCAGCACAATTAGAGATGGAAAACTCTGGTCCTCTCAATAGTATGTGCGCTGGTTTTAATAACAGGGATTTGATAGATAGGAGGGGCAGGAGTTTTACAGAGATTGAGTTTTATACATGCACAGGTTTCAAATAGAGCAAGGGTTTTTGCAAAAATATTATTTTTAGAAGCAGGGATTTTATACAGAAATGGTGTTATAAAAACATTATTCATAAATGCCAGCGTTTTAAAGAGACGGGATTTATAGATGATGCCGTTTTATACAGCATTTGTTTAGAGATGGGATTTTCAAAAGACGGGGGTTGAGTTTTCATAGATTTCATAGAATTTACAGTGCAGAAGGAGGCCATTCGGCCCATCGCGTCTGCACCGGCTCTTGGAAAGAGCACCCTACCTAAGGTCAACACCTCCACCCTATCCCCATAACCCAGTAACCCCACCCAACACTAAGGGCAATTTTGGAAACTAAGGGCAATTTTGGACACTAAGGGCAATTTAGCACGGCCAATCCACCTAACCTGCACATCTTTGGACTGTGGGAGGAAACCGGAGCACCCGGAGGAAACCCACGCAGACACTGGGAGGATGTGCAGACTCCGCACAGACAGTGACCCAAGCCGGAATCGAACCTGGGACGCTGGAGCTGTGAAGCAACTGTGCTAACCAACATGCTACCGTGCTGCCCAAACTTATCAAACTAACTCCTAAATCACACAGACTGTAATGTTGCGGACAATTTATGTATACTGTCTGCTGATTTAAAATGAATCATTAGCAACTTAAACACATCATATTGACAAGTAAATGCATTGACAGTTTTAGCTGAGGTAACGCCAGTCTGTGCAATGAAGTGACCTTCAACTGTTTGGCAAATTGTGCTAACATCAATGGATTGGCCCAGTTCCCAATGCTTACATCATACCCACAATGGGATCAAACCGTTGTTATTAGTCCTGATCTCCTCCTTTACCACTCCGACTTGCCGAGGAATATTTACTCAATGGTGAATGCCTGTCCATTGCTGAGAATGGTTTTCCAGATTGACCACCCAAGACTGGAGGACCAATAGGAGGTCCTCCGACAATGGCCAAAATGGTTGTAGGAGGGAGAGAGAGAGAGTGATGAGAGAGAGAGAGAGAGAGAGGGAGAGAGAGGGAGAGCAATTGAGAGAGAAATAGAGAGAGACAGAGAGAGAGAGACCAGGAATAGGGACTGAGAGAGGGTCAGAAAGAGAGAGAGAAATTGAGAGAGTGAGAGACTGAGCGAGATTAAGAGAGTGTGATTGAGAGAGAGATTTGGAGTGAGTGAGAGAGAGAGTCTGAGAGAGATGGGCAGAGAGAGAGAGAGAAATTGAGAGAGTGAGAGTTTGAAAGACTGAGAGAGTGTGAGAATGAGAGATTGTGAGAGATTGAGAGAGAGATTGAGAGAGAGAGGCAGGCAGAAAGAGAGAAAGAGATAGATAGAGCGAGGGATAGAGAGTGGGATATGGAGAGAGGGAAATAGAGAGAGAACGAGAGTGAGAGAGGGAGGGCGAGACAGAAAGCGAGGGATAGAAGGGGATAGAGAGAGAGAGAGAAAGAGAAAGCGACAGAACACCCCCATCTTGAGACACCCTCAGGTGTCACAGATGCCAGGCCGTCCTGGTGGAGGAAAACGCTTTCCACGGGACGTCCTGTGGCCATTGTGTATGGCTTTGCCCCTTCCTGGTTATGCCCGGAGTCACCGAACCAAAAGATGTGGCTAGATGAGGTGTGAATGGTGGTTGGGGGGGGGGGTAAAATCCAGAATATCTGATCGTGATTTACATTGCTGTTGTGGGATCTTGCTCTGCGCCGAATGGCTGGCGCATTTCCCTTACTTCAACGGCGATTTCGACTTCGCGGAGAGTGCCTACTCGTCGGCAGGGGGGCGTCCGGGCGTCCTGAGGCCGTGACAGGCGCTACGCGAATGCAATTCACTCTCTGCGCTCCTTTTCGGGAAATCTATCAAAACGGCCATCCGAGAACTTGGTCCAACCACAAAATGGAGCCGGTGGCACCATGTGTGTAACGGCGTATGGGAAAACCAGACCGCCAGGGCGGGAAAAACAAACACTCCTATTCCACACTTTAATGGATCTGGTTTGATGAGAGCAGAGGGAGTTAATCTCAAACAGTTAAGAGTACGGAGCCGGACTGAATGATCAAAGGGGTTATGGATTCCGAGGGTTCACACTATGAGGAATGATGGACTTTCACAGGAAAGAGCCCCTTCGAGAAAGGCCCTCTTGTACCGAGATTGAACTTAATGGCAACTCAGAAATTTGCTGGGCTAGCAGGATAGCCCAACACGGGTAGCACAGTGGTTAGCACAGTTGCTTCACAGCTCCAGGGTCCCAGGTTCGATTCCGGCTTGGGTCACTGTCTGCGCGGAGTCTGCACATCCTCCCCGTGTGTGCGTGGGTTTCCTCCGGGTGCTCCGGTTTCCTCCCACAGTCCAAAGATGTGCGGGTTAGGTGGATTGGCCGTGATAAATTGCCCCTTAGTGTCCAAAATTCAACTTTAGTGTTGGGTGGGGTTACTGGGTTATGGGGATAGGGTAGAGTTGTGGACCTTGGGTAGGGTGCTCTTTCCAAGAGCCGGTGCAGACTCGATGGGCCGAATGGCCTCCTTCTGCACTGTGAATTCTATGTGATAGGATACGGGGAGTCGCTGCAACATTTCATTCCTCAATTCAAATCTACTTTCTCTCCGCGCCTGTCCCCTCCCCCCCCCCCCCCCCCCCCTCCTCCCCCCGACCCTCATCCTCACCCACCCCCCCAACCCCGCACCCAGGAAACTGTGCCTTTCCGACTTAGAAAGACTGGAAGGCAACTCATTAATGGAGTCGGGTCTCCTTACCTACCCAGAGAGCTCTGACTGAACCTTCCCGGACACAACGTTCTGTCATGGGTTACCTCACTGCAACTTAACACAATCGTTTCTCCGAAAACCGGTCGGCAGAAAAAGATGATTGTCGATTAGGGTATCGAGTGCTTTCAAAGGACTGAAATGGGTTTCAGCAGCCAGTGGGTCAGGTCGGGCAGCAGGGGTGAGGTGGGAGTCGGGTGCTGGGAGGGCGGGAGTGCCAGATAAGTGACTTAAATCAGGCTCCATGGGTGGGATTCTCAGACCCCGCTGGCCGCGTTTTCCTGGGCGCCGCGCCCTCGCCGGCAGCGGGGTTCTCTGTGCCCGCCGTCCACCGCGGCCAGACCACGCCGTCGGGAAATCCCCGGGTCGGGTGTGCTGCCGGCGCAATGGAGAATCCCGCCTGCGGAGAATCCAGCCCCATGTCTCCTCCACGCCCCCCCCCCCCCCCCCCACCACCACCACCAACCCACACATCCCCTCACCGGTGTGATGATCGGTTGACTATCGTCTGTACATAACATGAGGAGATCATCTGTATGTGTATTATAAGTTAGATGTTTTACTGTTGTAGTTCTAGCATCCGACCAGCAGGTGGTGCGAGTATGCAGGCAAGTGACCCAGATGCACCATGTGTTCCAGAACAAGGTGTTGACAGCACTCGCATATTAGAGAGCTCTGTCGTTATCTCAGTGTAAGTTAGTGTTAGACCATTATTTCAAAATGTATTCATCTGAGACATTATAGTAATCCTTTAGAGTACATTTGGTAATAAATAGTTTTGTTGTAAAACAAAGTCTAATGTTCTTTGTTAACACTACCACATCAAGATTCAACATCAACATAATCAAAGAACATTACAACCGGTGGTGTGGGAAGGAGGGGGGTGGGGGTGGGGGTGCGCAGGGGGGAGTCCCAGCTCCCTGGCCCGCTCGCTCCTTATCCGCCTCTCTTACTGACAGACAGCAGGAAGGATACGTCAGCCTCAGGGGACAACACGGCCCAGATTCTACCAGAACAGCACCAAGCATCGGAAGGCGAACAACTTAAAAGTGAAGCTGTGACAAAGCGGGAAGGGACAGAGATCAGATCACGCTGTGGGCGACAGGTGACGGGGGCGGCTCTCTGTGTAAAGAAGATTAGGCGGAGATCAAATCAAGGTCGTTAAAATGATAACCAGTGGAGCAAATGTGGCTGAGGAATTATAGAGCAGCGGGCACGCAGCTAGTCCTCAACTTTACAACGTTAGAGTTACGACACACGGCACTTAGGTAAATTCGCACCCTGCTTTGACTTTCCAACATCAGTTTGGACCACATGATGCTCGCTTCAACCCGCCACCAGCAAACAAGTTCAAACATTCACACAGCTCTGTCAAAGCTCTGCATCGTCCCCCAACTCAGTCTCCTGTGCTGTACTATATTCCTATACGTATTTTCAGCTCATTTGGTGTTTTTTGTGTCAATATGATTACTATTATGGGTCATTTTGGTGAAAACAGGGGTCCAGGAACCAATCCCCCATTTATAACATTCTTATGGGACAATCGGTTCTGAATTACAACATTTTGACTTACGACCTAGTTTCCAGGAACATACAGGGCTGGATTCTCCGATTTTGCAGCTAAGTACCGGCGCCGGCGTGGGAACTGTGGCATTTTCCGACGCCAAGTTCGGCGCCGAACCCTCACTGACCTTGGGACCGGTGAGGGGCTAGCTGTGGCGTGGGGTAAAACTGCCCCACAGGACAGCGCCTGGCCGCCCCCTGGCTACACCCCACCAGTCCCCCCAGCCCTCGCCGAAGCTCCCACGCGACTGCGGCGGCGCTGGACCCAGTCCGCGGCCATCACGCCGGGTTCCCGACCGCTGACATCACACGTTAACCGCGCGGTCGGGAACTCGGCCCATCGGGGGGGGGGGGCGGAGCATCAGGAAGGGCCTTCCCATGACGCGCCAACGAGGTTCCAATGGCACACGCGACGCGATAACGCCATTTCAGAGAGGCGGAGAATAGAAGACGGTCGTCACACCGGCGTCGCCCCCGATATGGGCGTCGGAAGGGGTTCTCCACCCGATGGTTATCGTCGATTACGTTAGCAGAGTCGGGCAGCGGAGAATCCCGCCCATTGTGTTCTTGCAGATGGTGGACAGGGTTTGGGAAATCAGGAGCTGGGTTATTGTTTGGGGGGGGGGGGGGTAGACACATCAGGGGGGGAGGCAGGGGGGGAGCAGGGGGGGCGAGCAGGGGAGGGGGAAACAGGGGGTGGATCTCTCTCTCTCCCCACCCATTTACTCCCTCTCTCTCTCCCCACCCATTCACCCCCTCTCTCTCTCCTCCCACCGATTCACTTCCTCTCTCTCTCTCTTCCACCCATTCACACCCTCTCTCTCTCTCTCTTCCCACGCATTCACTCCCTCTCTCTTCCCACCCATTCACACCCTCTCTCTCTCTTCCCACGCATTCACTCCCTCTCTCTTCCCACCCATTCACACCCTCTCTCTCTCTCCCCCCCACCCATTCACTCCCTCTCTCTCTCTCCCCACCCATTTACTCCCTCTCTCTCTCCCCACCCATTCGCTCCCTCTCTCTCTCCTCCCCACCGATTCACTCCCTCTCTCTCTCTCTTCCCACCCATTCACACCCTCTCTCTCTCTTCCCACGCATTCACTCCCTCTATCTTCCCACCCATTCACTCCCTCTCTCTCTCCCCACCCATTTACTCCCTCTTTCTCTCCCCACCCATTCGCTCCCTCTCTCTCTCCTCCCCACCGATTCACTCCCTCTCTCTCTCTCTCTCTCTTCCCACCCATTCACTCCCTCTCTCTCTCTTCCCACCCATTCACACCCTCTCTCTCTCTCTCCACCCATTCACTCTCTCTCTCTCTCCCCACCCATTCATTCACTCCCTCTCTCTCTCCACCCATTCACTCCCTCTCTCGCTCTCTCTCCCCACCCATTCACTCCCTCTCTCTCTCTCCACCCATTTACTCCCTCTCTCTCTCACCCCACCCATTCACTCCCTCTCGTTCTCTCCCTCCCCACCCATTCACTCTCTCTCTCTCTATCCCCACCCATTCACTCCCTCTCTCTCTCTCCCCACCATTCACTCCCTCCCTCTCTCTCCCCACCCATTCTCTCTCTCTCTCTCTCCCCACCCATTCACTCTCTCTCTCTCTCTCCCAACCATTCACTCCCTCTCTCTCTCTCTCCCCACCCATTCACTCCCTCTCTCTCTCTCTCTCTCCCCCCACCCATTCACTCCCTCTCTCTCTCTCTCCCCACCCATTCACTCTCTCTCTCTCTCTCCCCACCCATTCACTCTCTCTCTCTCTCTCTCCCCACCCATTCACTCTCTCTCTCTCTCTCCCCACCCATTCACTCTCTCTCTCTCTCTCTCCCCACCCATTCTCTCTCTCTCTCTCTCTCCCCACCCATTCACTCTCTCTCTCTCTCTCCCCACCCATTCACTCCCTCTCCCTCTCTCTCTCTCTCTCTGTCCCCACCCACTGGGACAGGCCAGGGTGCTGACCGATGGTTTCACACAAGCTCCCTGGAGACTGTGGAGGTTCCCCAGGGAGCTGCAGGGTTTATGAAAGGGTTTTCCCACAATTATCAATAATGAAACAACAAACAACTGGCTTCCCGCTCCGTAATCCTCAAACGTCAAACATATTCGGCGGGGCTCTGCATGGAGAGTGGTGCAAAAACACGAAGGTGCAAATTGGCTCGTAAGCCAAGCCTAAAAGCAACGGGCCACTAAAACACACTGGCCCCTCGACTAGGGGCTTGAAGAAGTTTAATTGAAGCGTTAACCGTCAGGAGGCACGATTCCGACCCCCCGCCCCCCCCCCCACAAACCCGTCAACCGGGATACGGGTCGTCGTCGCTACGACACCGGGACACCCAGTCGGCGCTCCCTCGACTCGCTCTGGGTCGGTCCGGACCCCCGATCTCCGCGGCGACATCCAATCCTGGCCAGGCCTTCCATTTCCCCCCGAAACCTTTCCGAACGTTTGCCAGTCGGTTTGGGGGAGGAAGGTCACCCTCGGCCCATTTTTTTTCCGTTGCTGCCGCCGTTAGTTCAGCTTTGGCTATTGGCGGTTCCCCCGGTAAAACGATTGATCAGACCTCAGCCCGGCATTGTCACTGCCTCAGGATTCGCTCGTGGTGGGTTCCCTGACATGGAGCGAGTGCCCCACCTACTGGTGAGACTCAGTAACAAACTCGGTTTTAATGCATGGATAAAATGTTGCACAGAACCCTAACCCTAACACTAAATAGAAATAGTTCCGTGTAATAAGAGGAATCAATGCACCTGTTGATATAACAATGGAGATTACTTATTTCTTTTCCACCCTCTATTAATATTGCCAGGTCCAATCTGTGTTCTGAAAGAAAGTTGAGTTTTTATAGGCCCAACATTTATTCCCCAACCCTAATTGTCCCTTGGGAAGGTGCTGGTGAGCCACCATCTTGAACCCCTGCGAGGGTGTTATTGACGTGACTCTCCTGACAGAGGCAGCGAATCATCAGTTTGGGTAAAATGTAGGTGACCAGCACAAACGAGATGGGCCAATAGGCCTTTTCTGTGGTGTAGACCTCGATGACCCGTGCAAGACCCCAGCACCAAGCGCGGAGCCTCTCATCGAATGGTGGGTGCTCTGACCGCAGATGCGATGCTTGGAGTCAACAGCCTGAGCTTTGCACCTCCTCCCGGTCAGCAATACCCTCGCTGTCTTACTGTGCATCTTACTGAGGCCCCCACCATCAAATTTAATCCGCACTTGCTGCCAAATTAGTTGCCCTAATCCTGCAGAGTCCATGGAATCCCTACAGAGCAGAACGTGGCCCATACACCCCATCGAGTCAGCAGTGACCTTCTCAGAGAGCACCCTGCCTGGATCCACTCCCCGACCCTATCACCGTAATCCCACCGAACCGGCACATCCCTAGACACTGAGAGGCAATTTTATTTAAAATTTACAGTACCCAATTCTTTTTTTTTCCAATTAAGGGGCAATTTAGCGCGGCCAATCCACCTACCCTGCACATCTTTGGGTTGTGGGGGCGAAACCCACGCAAACACAGGGAGAATGTGCAAACTCCACACGGACGGTGACCCGGGGACGGGATCGAACCTGGGACCTCGGCGGCGTGAGGCAGCGGTGCTAACCACTGCACCGAGTTTTGGAGGGTCTTATTTATTTCAAAGCGTGAGTGGCACTTGCAGTCGTAAAAGATCTTTTACCCATTCTTCAGAATGTCCCAAAGCCTCTCAGCAGTCATTGCAATATTGACACCCCTGTTGTAACGTAGGGGTTATGGTGCTGCACAGCAAGATCCCACTCAACTGAGTGGCTTACTAGGCCATTTAAGAGGACCAGGAGGAGAACCGGGTAAGGACGGCAGATTTCCTTCCCTAACGGGCAAGCGACAGTGGCTTCATTGACATCATTTGACTTTTAATTCCAGATTTTTATCCAATTCAAATTTCACCGTCTGCCCAGGTGGGATTCGAACCTGGACAGCATTGCCTTGGGCCGCTGGACCAGTCCAGTGACAATACGACTGCACCATCACCTCCCCATAATAGCCTACTACAGGTTAAAGGATTAACATGAACAATTGCTCCTCAGCGTAACACCCAAATGCTGCTGGGAAAAAAGGCCAGAGGAGGTAACTGAAGGCAGGAGAAACAAGCCCTTAGAGAGTGTATGGATAAAACAACTAAATCACACTCTTAATCCCCCCCAAATTGAGAAACTGCAAGATGTGGTTGAAGTTTATTTGCAGTAGAAGGCATTGTTCAGTCCAATTACGATAGTTTCGCCGGGTAGATCAAGTTAAGGTACAGTTCAGGTGTGACCTCACTGAACTGCCAAATCCTGTTCCTCAGAAACAGAACTCAATCAAACAACACTCAGTTTAGATTCCCGTGTGATCCTCTTTTGACATCCAGCTGTTGTTACTTTCCAATATATCATCCGTGAACATAAATGGTAAACAGACAGTTGCGGAATAAAACCTCGGCCTCCCGTTCATCACGCTAAGTGGCGGACAAAACCGGCATGGAGGTTGACAACGAAAGCAGACTCAATGGGCCGAATGGGCTACTTCTATGTCTTATGGGCCCGACCCTTAAGATTGTGACAAAACACAAGATATCAGCACAGGACTAAATCGCTGGCTTTTAAAGCAGACCAAGGCAGGCCAGCAACGCGGGTTCAATTCCCGTACCAGCCTCCCCGAACAGGCGCCAGAATGTGGCGACTAGGGGCTTTTCACAGTAATTTCATTTGAAGCCTACTTGTGACAATAAGCGATTTTCATTTCAGTTTTTCATATCGATATCAGAGGAGGCCAACCTGTCCGGCTGGTATCGAACGACCCTCCCACAGGTTCGCCATCCCTGCATCCAATAATTTCTCGATTTGAGCCCATTTCTCAATCCCATAATTCCTGAAGGAAACCTTCAAGGAACCCGACCTAAATTTGCCCTTCACCCCACTTGCAGGGTTTTGTCTGCAACCCATTTTCTGAAACCCTTTCTCAAGGCGAGTTTAAGCTCTCAGATGACCTCTGCCCCCATCCTGCAGTCTCGAGAGGCGGCCGAGCGACATTTACGGAGCTGTTGTGAACCACAGAGAGATGTGCCTCGGAATGGAAGGTTCCTTGTGTGCCTGGTGACACAGACAGTCACTCACCTGCCTGTAAGTGCAGATGATGATTTCTCTCAGGTGATAATGCATCGGGGTCATTGTCTCGCTCACGGTATCCAAAGCCAGGTCCACTTCCTTCTTCATCCTGTGTCCGTCGGGCAGGAGGCGAACGATCTGCATGACAACCTGCGGGGGGGGGGGGGGGGAAGGTGCCCGAGATTAATGCTTGTGCGCCTGCATTTGGGAGACTAGGCCTTCTGCCAGGAGATTGGGCCTAGGTAGGCTGCTCTTTCGGTTGTTCGATGGGCCGAATGACCTCCTTCTGCACTGTAGGGATTCTATGGATTCTGAACCTGAAAACCTCAACTGGACATCATGGAGTAACTCGACCCCGTTACTGTGGCAACGGCCGCATTCCTCAAGACTGTTTCACAGAGGAGCTGGTCTGGGTAACCAGGTCTTTTTGGAATAGTTTTTTCTTCTTTATTCTTTCAGGGGATGTGGGCGTCGCTGGGCTTGTTACCCATCCCTAATTGCCCTTGAACTGTGTGGCTTGCTGGGCCATTGCAGAGGGCAGTTAATATTGCTGTGGGTCTGGAGTCACATGTAGGCCAGACCGGGTAAGGGTGGCAGATTTATCATAGATTATCATAGAATTTACAGTGCAGAAGGAGGTCATTCGGCCCATCGAGTCTGCACCGGCTCTTGGAGAAGAGCACCCTACCCAAGGTCAACACCTCCACACCCTATCCCCATAACCCAGCAACCCCACCCAACACTAAAGGCAATTTTGGACATTAAGGGCAATTTTATCATGGCCAATCCACCTAACCTGCACATCTTTGGACTGTGGGAGGAAACCGGAGCACCCGGAGGAAACCCACGCGCACACGGGGAGGATGTGCAGACTCCGCACAGACAGTGACCCAAGCCGGAATCGAACCTGGGACCCTGGAGCTGTGAAGCAATTGTGCTATCCACTATGCTACCGTGCTCCCCAAAGGGATATCAGTGAATCAGACAGGCTTTTACAACAATCGATGAGAGTTTATTGACTAAAGACAGAGAGGAGGAGGAATTTCTTCTCTCAGAGGGGAGTGAATCTGTGGAATTCTTTACCGCAGAGAGCTGTAGAGGCTGGGTCGTTAAGTATGTTCAAGGCCGAGAGAGACAGAGTTTTAATCAGTGAGGGGATCGAGGGTTATGGGGATAAGGCGGGAAAGCGGAGTTGAGGATTATCACATCAGATCTCATGGAGTGGGCTCGATGGAGCTGACTCGATGGGCCGAATGGCCTACGTCTGCCCCTATGGACACCGTTACCGAGACTGAACAGGGCCCAAGTATCGAGGGGGGGGAGAATTAAACTCCGAACGCCGCACCAGGGTGGATAATGTGGTTGGAGATGTTCACGGTACGGACGATGAATGTGTTTGGCCGAGTCAGGGCGCGAGGCCTTTCCACCTACCTCAAACTCTCCCTTTGTGTACTTGGCATCGGGCACGCTCACAAGCTCATCCTCGCTGGTTTCCGGAATGCCCTGCAATGAGAGTGGGGGGTCAGACCGGGTACGGACAACAGATTTCCTTCCCTAAACAGTGAACCAGGTGGGTTTGTACAGCAATCAGTGACAGACTCGCCATCACCATGGCTGAGACTAGCTTCACATTCCAGATTTATTAATTGAATTTAAATTCCTTTGCGCTGCCATGGAAGGGGGATTTGAACCCATGACCCAGGGTGTTAGCCTGGGCCTCTGGGTGACTAGTCCAGTGACATTATCACCCGGCTGCCATCTCCTCCACCACAGATCCAGGCCCGATTGAGATAGGCTTCTCTCACTGAGGGTCTGCACCTCCATTGTTAGCCCCTCAACCGTGGCTGAGTAATCTGAATAGATCGCATGGAGTGGGCTCGATGGAGCTGACTCGATGGGCCGAATGGCCGGGGCAGGATTTTCAAACATCCTCGGGAGGGGGGGGGGGGTTTGAACATCGCCCTCCTGGGTGGCCCAACAAGGCCCCGAAGCCTCCAGGAGGTGCCAGAATTCTCAAAACGTGGACCCAGAAGCCTGGAGCCCAATTGGCTCCAGTTAACCACGCGTTGAGCTTCTCGCGGAGCTCGTAAACCGGGAGCTTAGCGTGAATTTAAATTGGGACACAGCCAGACCCGACATCCAGGTGCATGTTCTTGCACGGCTGGACAGGGGGCAGTGCAGGGCTCTTCCAGAGGTACAACGTGCCGCAATAACTGGCCGATCACATCGATGTGGTCACCTCTCTGTTCCACGAGGCTGTGGGGTGTCTGATCTCCCGCCTGCGTCATTCTGCAAGGCCCCCACGTGATGTGAGAAAAAGGCTTTTCACACAGCGAGTGGTTGGGGTCTGGAATACGCAGCCTGGAAGTGTGGTGGAGGCAAGTTCAATCGAGACACCCAAGAGAGCGTTGGCTGATTATTTGAATAGACACAATGTGCAGGGGTACGGGGGAAAGGCATGGGGAGCGGCACTGATTCACGATGCTCGATTGGAGAGCCGGTGCAGACACGATCGACCAAATGGCCTCCTTCTGCATCGTAACGATTCTGTGCTTCTGTGATCATGGCTGTTGTCTGGCCTTCAATAAATTTTATTTTATCCTTTCATGGGACGCGAGCAAGGCACACGTTTGTTGCCCATCCCTAATTGCCGCTCAAATGCGTGGTTTGCTCGGCCTTGCTTCGGAGTCAACCACATTGCAATGGGTCTGGAGTCAAATGTAGGCCAGACCGGGGTAGTTTCGGCAGATTTCCTTCCCTTAAGGCGCATTAGTGAACCCGATGGATGTTTACGACAATCGACAATGGTCGCCTTTGCTGAGGCCAGCTTTTCAACTCCTGATTTGTTTTCTTAAGCTGAATGTAAATTCCACCAGCTGACGTGATGGGACTTGAACCCGTGCCCTCCCCCAGAGCATGAGCCTGGGTCTGTGGATTATCTAGTCCGATGATGTCAGATTGACACCACCATACTGATCGTGTCAGTTCCTGCCTCCCAGCAACGCTCAATCCCACTACGGAGAGCAGCTGCGTACGGAGACGGCCATGACCAGAGGTCCCAAATTGAAAGTCAGACCCTGGTCTTAATGCTTCTTGGCGGCTGGGGTATTAGATTTTGAAAATGAAATGAAATGAAAATCGTTTATTGTCCCAAGTAGGCTTCAAATGAAGTTACTGTGAAAAGCCCCTAGTCGCCACATTCCGGCGCCTGTTCGGGGAGGCTGGTACGGGAATTGAACCGTGCTGCTGGCCTGACTTGGTCTGCTTTAAAAGCCAGCAATTTAGCCCTGTGCTAAACCAGATTTTGTCTGGGAACGCAGTTGTCCCAGCACTGGAGAAGGCTATAGGAACGCAACGCTACAGGAACAGCTCAATTTTCATTCGCGATAAGCCAATGGGTTCCGTCCGCACTGGACGGGTGTTTACTGGGCCAAATTGGAATCCACGCACAAGGAGCGGAGAGTCTCGTATCTCCAGATCTGTGCTGCGATATACTGGTGCCACCGGTTCATGTTAAACTTGTCCTGCAATGGAATACATGCTTTTTTTTCTTCTTTTAAACAATTCAGACTACCCAATTCTTGTTTTCCGATTGAGGGGAAATTTAGCGTGGCCAATTCACCTACCCTGCGCATCTTTTGGGTTGTGGGGGGGCTGACACCCACGCAGACACGGGGAGAATGTGCAAGCTCCACACGGTCAGTGACCCAGGGCCGGGATCGAACCCCAGGTCCCTGGCACCGTGAGGCAACAGTGCTAACCACTGTGCCACCCTGCCGCCCAGGAAAACATGCTTTAAGTTGGAAATTAAGCAGAGCTGTCCCCATTTGGGGGAAGATTCGGGAATCAGTGCAAAGGTAAATTAGCCACTTCACTCTAGGAGGAACTGGGAGAGTCTGTGACTTTGCTGTCTCGGAAATAAACCTGCTTTAAGGTACAGGCCAGAGTTCAGACTCTTTGTTCCTCCATTGTTGTGGGCGGGATGGAGAAAAACTGGACTGTTTGCCTCATTCAAAAGCCTAGAGAGCTAGGCCCGGCTGTGGCAAAACAATCTTTGGTATTTAAGGGGTTCACAACCAGTGTGTTGCTTCATTGAAATCTGGATCAGTTAAGTCCTAGTACTCTCTGCTAACCGGTGTTAGAGTAACTAACTGAAAATAAGTAAATCACACACCCCAATGAAGCTGACTGTGATTAAGAGCCAATTCAATGACACACACCAACCTTGAAATGCCAGAAAATCAGGACGGAGATCACCATGGCTGTCGTTGTCCTCCCTTTCCCGTTGTGACAGTTAAATACGATTGCCGGGCGGGCGTCTTCAGCTAAAACCGTTTTCATTGCTTCCATTAACTTGTCAAAGTCCTTGAGGGGGGAATGAAGTTACAGTAATAAATGTTTTAGTCAGCGAGAAAATTGAAATCATAGAATTTACAGTGCAGAAGGAGGCCATTCGGCCTATCGAGTCTGCACCGGCTCTTGGAAAGAGCACCCTACCCAAGGTAACACCTCCACCCTACCCCCACAACCCAGTAACCCCACCCAACACTAAGGGCAATTTTGGACACCAAGGGCAATTTATCATGGCCAATCCACCTAACCTGCACATCTTTGGACTATGGGAGGAAACCGGAGCACCCGGAGGAAACCCACGCACACATGGGGAGGATGTGCAGACTCCGCACAGACAGTGACCCAAGCCAGAATCGAACTTGGGACCCTGGAGCTGTGAAGCAATTGTGCTATCCACAAGGCTACCGTGCTCCCCATTAAATGAGAAACTCCGGCCGAATTCAATCCCAAATCCTGAGGGGACGGTTTTCATTTTTTGCTTAAAATCTGTTCCCTTTGCTGTTTTCTCCTTTTTTTTCCTCACACGATATGAAAAGACCATGAAGCCCACTGTAGCCCCTTGCCCACTATGCCCGACATAGCCGGTGTCCTGGCCTTACTGGTGACATTCAGCAGTGATTCACAGAGAACCTCCAAGGCTCAATGCGGACATGACTGTGCTGCCAGGGACTAGGCTCGTTCAAAGTGGATCCCTTAGTGAGAAACCATTAGATGTCCTTCAGGCAAGACACCCCCCCCCCCCCAACTCACAGAAGGATCTTAGAGACTTCATTATCATCGCTGGTTAAAACATACTATTTACAAGGGGCCCAGTGGAACCTGACCTCTCTGAATCGGCCAGTTCCTGACCAGCTGACCAACATAGTTATCAGCCTTGTAGTTAGCGGGGGAGCTCATACTCCTCGAGTCACACGGGGAAAACAATCCAACCCGCCCCTGTGTGTCCCGTGCAAGTTATTACAACCTCCAAAGAGTTTGAGTTGCTATGGCAACATAAATATTTGCATGTTACAGTCCGGAGCTATGGATAGTGATGGTGGAGATTCTAATTTCTCTCCATCTGACAGGAGTCTCTCGCGCTCTCACCGCCAGCCATTGGCGTGTTTGGGAGGATTTGCAAGTCGACACAAGATTCAGCATTCACTCGCTCTATCGTTGCAACCACTAAGGAATTGAAGAGATGAAGGCATCATATGAAGGTGCCTCTACAAAGGCCCCAGAAGCCCAATCACGGTTCCAGTGCCCCCCCCCTCCCTTTTACCTTTTCTCTTGGAACACCACAGTCAGGGATGGGGACCCGTCTGTAAATCAGGCCCTGGTGGGAACTCTTGAGTTGGTTGAAAATCTCCTGCATGGTGAGGCAACTTTGGAACATCTTTGTCTGCTTCTCCTGCTCCAGGCGCACTTCCAGCAATTTCTGCGACGCCAGGATCTCGTTTTTAAGGCCACTCTCCAGTTTCTTGCAGAGAAAAATGAAACCACTTTGCACATTAATAACCCTCATTTGTCTTTCATGTTATAAACAACTAATGTATACTTTTGTTTGGTAGAAGAATTGCTCTGACCAACAGTAATGTTATTCGTTTGCTGGGTGTTTGGGTTGTCACTATTTTATCTCTTTAAGGTAAAAATATACTCGGTTGGCAAATTCTCAAAACCAGACAAATACAATCAAATTAACTTCTGTGATATATCTAAGGGTTTCATATTACTTAGCAACCTCTTATTTATCTTCCCCTCAGATGTTGCTAGGCAACCTCTCCAACCCAAACCAACTAGGCCTCAGGCTTTTTCTCAATCACATCGGCCCCTCAACTGGCCAATGGGAGCCAGCTTTACTCTTCATCCCCTGCCCACCGCATTGCCCTTAAAGGGACAATCCAATGTGATGATTGTCCCTTCAAGGGCAACACAGCAGAGTAAGGGTCAATCACCACGCCACTCTTACCAAAGATATATTTTTTTATCACAGATCTCAGGTTTGCAGATCTGCCTCTCTCCACATGTGCTGACGCACCTGCTGAGCATTTCTAGCACTTTCTATTTCAAACTTCCTGCATCCACTGTACTTTGCTCTTGTGCAACTGATCTCCTTTGGCAGTTACTCCATTTCACAAAAATATATATATTTTTTTAAAATATGTTTATTCAAAGTTTTTCCAACAAAGATTTTCAACCAATTAACCCCCCCACCCCCCGTAACAGAAAAGAAAAAGACAAAAGAGCAAAACAAAACATAAACATATCAAGCAAACATAATACAGAACTTATACAATGGGTTTCTCCCGCACATATTAACCCTCCCATATGCTTTTTACAAATACCCCTGGGGGGGAAAAACCTCCCCCACCCGCCCAAATACCCACCCCCGAAAGAAATACCCCCTCCCCTCCCCTCCCCCCCCCCCCGGGCTGCTGCTGCTGACCTCCTAACGCACCGTGAGATAGTCTAGGAACGGTTGCCACCGCCTGTAGAACCCCTGCACAGACCCTCGTAAGGCAAACTTTATCCTCTCCAGCTTAACCCTGCCATGTCATTTATCCAGGCTTCCACACTGGGTGGCTTCGCGTCCTTCCATAATAGCAAGATCCTCCGCCGGGTTACCAGGGACGCAAAGGCCAGAATACCGGCCTCTTTCGCCTCCTGCACTCCCGGCTCGTCCGCCACCCCAAATAATGCCAGCCCCCAACTTGGTTTGACCTGGACTTTCATCACCTTGGACATAGTCCTTGCGAAACCCCTCCAGAACCCATCCAGTGCCGGGCACGACCAAAACATGTGGACGAGATTCGCCGGGCTTCCCGAGCACCTCCCACATCTGTCCTCCATCCCAAAGAACCTACTCAGCCTCGCCCCTGTCATATGCGCTCTGTGAATAACCTTAAACTGTATCAGGCTGAGCCTGGCACATGAGGAAGAGGAATTAACCCTACTCAGGGCATCCGCCCACAAACCCTCTTCAATCTCCTCCACCAACTCCTTCTCCCACTTGCCCTTCAGCTCCTCTACTAAAGCCTCCCCCTCTTCTTTCATCTCCTGATATATCACCGAAACCTTGCCCTCTCCGACCCATACACCTGAAATCACCCTGTCTTGAATCCTCTGTGCCGGGAGCGACGGGAATTCCCTCACCTGCCACCTCACAAATGCCCTCACTTGCATATACCTGAACGTATTTCCCGGGGGTAACCTGAACGTCTCCTCCAGCGCCCCTAGGCTCGCAAACGTCCCATCAATGAACAGGTCCCCCATTCTTCTAATCCCTGCCCGATGCCAGCTCTGAAACCCCCCATCCATCCTCCCTGGGACGAACCGGTGGTTCTCCCGGATCGGGGACCACACCGAGGCTCCCATTCACCCCTATGTCTTCTCAACTGCCCCCAGATCTTTAGCGTTGCCGCCACCACCGGACTCGTGGTGTACTTTGTCGGCGAGAGCGGCAGCGGTGCCGACACCAGCGTTCCTTTGCAGGTCGCCATCTCCAACCTCTTCCATGCCGCCCCCTCTCCCTCTATTACCCACTTACGGATCATCGCTACGTTGGCTGCCCAATAATAGCCACCCAGATTCGGCTACTACGCTCCAGAAACCCCCTCCTTACCCTCGGGGTCTTGTTTGCCCACACAAAACCCATGATGCTCCTACCTACCCGCTTAAAAAAGGCCTTGGTAATTTCACAAAAATATTTAAGAGGCAAAACTCTCTACAGTTCAGAATGTCCAGGAGGCATTGCAACGTGTTTTAAAACATGCAATCAGCTCTACTTCACAGCTTCTCAAATGACCTTAAGTTTTACGATTTAACAACAAATAACATATTATAGTGAATGAAGGAGATTATGTACAACTTTAAAATGGGAATTGAAATGGCACTTGAACACAATTATCCTGCGACCCCTAATCACACTTCACCCTGAGATCTGTAGCTGGATATCGATTAGTCATGTAACACATATCTTGTCCCTCAGCACATCGTTGTGCCACAGCCTTGTTTTTGGAACATTATGAATACGTAAGAAATTAGACAATATTTCAATTATGTATTTCCAAAATTAAACTTTTAAAAATAAATTTAGAGTACCCAATTCCTTTTTTCCCAATTAAGGGGCAATTTAGCGTGGTCAATCCACCAAACCTGCACATCTTGTGGGGGCGAAACCCACGCAAACACGGGGAGAATGTGCAAATTCCACATGGACAGTGACCCAGAGCCGGGATCGAACCTGGGACCTCGGCGCCGTGAGGCTGCAGTGCTAACCACTGCACCACCGTGCTGCCCGCGTCCCAACATTGAACTGTAGTTCGATGGCAGTAGGATGATTTAATGATGGTACAAATGCTTAAGGTGCTCAGATCAGTGAGATTGGTGTCAGCCATGGCTCAGTGATACCGGTCCCGCCTTTGGATCAACACTTCATGGGTCTGAGACCCAGCCCAGAGAGCTGAGCACATAATCCGGGCCAATACAGCGCTGAGGGAGTGCCGCAATGTCAGAGGTGCCGACCTTTGTTTGAGAAGTCAAACAGAGGTCCGGTCTTCCTCTCTCAGGTGGAAATGCAAGATGGGAGGGCACAACTCGAATAAGAGCTCTCCCTCCCCCTCCCCCAGCATTCTGACCAATATTCATCACCTTGCCAACGATGATACAAAAGATGATCTGATCCTTATCTCACTGTTGCTTGTGGGATCTTGCAGTGCACGATATGGCAGCCGTTTTTCCCGCATCGCAACAGTGGCCACACTTCAAAAGTACTTCCATTGGTTGGGGAGTGTAAAATTTGGCAGGGTTGGAGGGTGGGGGGTGGGGGGGTGGGGGTGGGGGGGTGGGGGGGGGGGGTGCAGTGGGTTGGCGCACAGTCTAAAAAATTTGTGGTATCTGAAGGTATGAAAGAATATGGGGCAAAAAACAAGTGTATGGAGTTAGGTCATAGGCCAATTGCGATCTCACTAAATGGCGGTACAAGCTCAGGGGACTAAACGATCCACTTGACTATCTTCTTAATTCATTGGTTGTAAAGTGTTTGTTTGGAGGTCCTGAGGTTGTGAAAGGTGCAAGTTGTCGCCTTTCAAATCGTCAAGTACAGAACTTGAGTATTGCTGTATTACCTGAGATTTGGTAATCTTGCGCATCTGTCCTGATGCGTTCCAGACAAAAAACTTCGGCAGCATGCGTCTTTTGTCAGCAATACTCAAATTGTTGCTTGTTTTTTAAAAAAATTAATCCTTCCGCTTTTTAAACAGAGGCGACAATAGTTTGTTCCTCGGTTTAAGTAATGAAGGGAGAACTTTGATGCTGACACTTTATACTTTTACGATAATAATAGCAGTAAACGTTGCCATGGTTACTCACCTCCAGTTGCTCTGGTGAGTCGGTGGGTACACTGATGGGCTGGTCCAAGCAGCTTGGTTCCCGGGGGGTGAACACCTGCCCATTCCCATCCAGCACCAGCTCCTCTCTCAGGGTCACCCACAGGATGGCGTTGTACCTCCTCTTCTCATCGGTCAGGTACGTCAAGACTGAGCCACATGCCTGTCAAGAACCGTTAGCTTTTAACGAGACGCTACATCAGGTCTCATCGCGCGGTACTTCACGATACTGCGATGAAAGAAAAATTCTCGCCAAAAAAAAAAGCAGAGCGGATAATTTCAGCGCAGGTCAAACTGGGGTTATCCGACATGGTGGCAGCGTTAACTTTTGAGGGTAGTATTGATAGGTAGCCTGGAGTCTCGGGGACCATGCTCCTCTTAATTTGTTCCACTCTCCAATTTAGCGATAAAATCAGATGCTCTGATTAAGGGTCCAACCAACAATGAGGTGATCGCACTAAAAACAATCCCTTATTTCGAACCATAAATGTAAAAGAAGCAAAGGACAGCGAAAGAACTGTAAATGGGACCCGAGTGGCCTTGGTGTTTGAGGGCCAAGTTGGCAAAGTTCATGCCAGAATCGGGTTCCCGGACGATATTTTCGTAATCTGCCCACCATTCTCACACCGATACCTCTTACTAGTTTCCACATTGTCGTGTGGACCTTTTTTTTTTGAAAGAAGGTTTACAAAACCATTGACAAAATGTGGGATTCACTCGCATTCTTTTACCCATTCCAGAGAGAATCGGCTTTAGATCAGGCCCGTGCTGAATTGTCGCCTGTTTATCGATCGGGAGAAGCTGGCCAACACGGCCAAACGCGGTTCAGTCATTTAAAACGAGCTGCTCGCTTGTCCCTCTCCATCACTCTGCACTCAGAATCGAAAGGGAGCTCGAACCAAAAGCACTTACAATTGAAGAGGATCCGAGCAGAAAGGAGGCCATTCAGCCCATCGCGTGTGTTCTGGCTCTCTGGCAGGTATGTTTACTTATCCACACCCTGCCCGCCCGCTGTGCCCTTTGAACTTTTTTCATTTTGGGATTCCCTCCAGATTCCCGCCCGCCCTGACCATGTAGCGGTTTCACGCTGGGGCGGGAAAGGCCTCAGGCGAAAGCCCACCCTTGCCCCAATTTAGGCCCTTAAAAGACCAATTAATGGCCACTGTTTTCCCACAGGCCTCAATTTTTAGCCTGGCAGGAGAATTAACCTGGCACAGGGAAGTCTGAACATCAACTGACGTAGGTCTTGGGTGGGAATTTTTTTTTGGGAGGGAGGGGGAGTAATTCCAGCAGAAGCCTCCTTCTGAAGTCGGGTACCCCCCCCCCAACACCCTCCGCCCCGGTTTCTCCCCCCCCAGGCCTTGATTGTCCCTTCATGCCCCCCACTTTCCCCACTCTCCCCACCCCTGCGACCCCTTGAACACACCCTGGTCTCCGGAGTGTGGACTTGTCTCAGGCGTCCCCTGCAGCTCTCGTCGCTGCAGGGACTGGAGGACCACTGACCAATCGGATTGTCTGGCTGATATCTGAGGCGGGACCTCCGCCCAAGTGAGGGCGGGGTGGGGATCCCACCTGCTGCCATTTAGCGGGTCATTCGAATGCGAACTGTCTCCGGGTGACTCGGATTCGACGGGAACTCTTCGGGGGGGGGGGGCAGGAAGCAAGGCCCCCGCCATCCAGAAAATTCAGGCCCAGGTCTTAATAACTCTCTCCCAAAATAAGGAAGAAGAAAAACCCTCCTTGTTTCCTTTGGCACCTGGGCTTTATTAATCACTGAATTAGATTCCCTGAAGGGTCATCGTCTGTGCTTTGCAATTGGCAAACCTGCTGTCCGTTAGGCCAAAGAATAAAAATGGCTGACTTGTTGGGAGGCCAGAATGGAGGGCCCACGCCCACGAGGCAAAGCGACAGTGAGGAGGGCAAAATAAAAGGGGATAAAAAGAGTGGAGTACAAGGAATATAACAAGAGGACAAAAGAGGGGCATAGGCGCGAAACGTGACGAGAAACCAAGTTAACGTAACGCCAGGAATAAACACAGGAAGTGCCGGAAAACACCAGGAAGACAGGCAGCATCTGTCGCGAGCGAAACAGAGAGTTTCTGCTCCGGGTCGAACAGAATTTCAATGCCAGGGTGACCCAAGATAACTCGATGTCGTAACCCCCCGCCGTGTTACAAAATGTTCTGCCATCAGAATAAGTTGCACTACCTCAGAACTGGGCTGTGCCATGCCATAGATCGGCATCTTCGGAACCCATCTGAAATTGGCCACGTTCATTTCCCTCAGGGTGCTGAGCACATCAGTAACTCCACCTGCAACCTAGTAAACAGAAATTGGGAGTTACCCACCTGGTAATCATACTTACAATAAGACAACTTCTTCTCTCTGCCCTCTCCCCGCAGCGTCACTGTCCTTGAGGCCTTTGGGTACCCTTTATGAGTACTCACACGCTAACTTTGGGAATGGGGTTACTGGACAGCGTGGAGCATTGAATCCATAGAATCGCTGCAGCGCAAAGGTTAAGTGGTGAGGTTTTAACGTCCATGTTTTGAGGGAAGGTTATGAAATAAATCTCGAATCCAAATCACATGGCGATAGCAGGTGACCGAAACCTTGACGAAGTCGGCTTTGAGGAGCGCACAAAAGGAGGAAAGAGAAATAAGACAATAGGACAGAGGGGCAGAAGTAGGCCATTCGGCCCATCAAGTCTGCTCCGCCATTCAATGAGACCCTGATTGACCTGATGTGATTAATCTTCAACTCCACTTTCCCGCCTTATCCCCATAACCCTCGATCCCCTCACTGATTAAAACTCTGTCTCTCTCAGCCTTGAACATACTTAACGACCCAGCCTCGACAGCTCTCTGCGGTAAAGAATTCCACAGATTCACTCCCCTCTGAGAGAAGAAATTCCTCCTCATCTCTGTCTTAAATGGGTGACTCCCTTCCTCTGAGATGCTGCCGTTCCGAGGCGACCTTATTGAGACATATCGGATTCTCAGGAGGTTTCGATGCTGAGAGGTTGTTTCCCCTTGTGGGAGAGTCTGGTCCTAGACTCTCCCACAAGGGGAAACAACCTCTCAGCATCGAAACCCCCTGAGAATCCGATATGTCTCAATAAGGTCGCCTCTCATTCTTCTAAACTCCAATGAGCACAGGCCCAACCTACTCAAACTCGCCTCATAAGAAAACCCAAGTAAGAAATGCAGAGGTTTAGGGAGGGAGATGCAGAGGTTTAGGGAGGGAGGTCCAGAGCTTGAGGTGCGGATTAACAAAGGAACAGGGTATGAACGCTGCATGGCGATAAAGTGCACAAGATAAAACCTACCGATTTAACGGACAATCTTAAAGCACGGTTCACCCAGCTTCATACTTACCAACACCCGGATGCCTTTTGTTACCAGGTCACAAGGGGCTGTAAGCTCGGACACATTCATACCAGCCAAGAGTCTGTACATCCAGGGGTGCCTGCACATCCACCTGCTGAAGTTGAGCGAAAAGGCCAGGGGGTACTGGGAGACAACACAGGCGTTAGGACAAGTCAGCAAAGTGCAAGAGTACAGCATCTGCATACCATCTCAAATCTTTGCAAATGCCAGAAAACATGTGTATTGGACCTTTGCAAAGCTGAGCTGAAACGGAAAGGTTGATGTCATCAGCTAGCACCAGTTTATCACTAAAGCTTTAGCTCTCCAGGTACCCAAGCCCGTTGTCAACCGGCCCAGTTGAACCAGTTGTCAAGTGGGAATTGCAGCAACTGGCCCGGGCGAGCTGCCCCAGTTGAGTGGCTGCCGCCCCTCCCCCACCACATCCCCAATGTGTTTGTAACTAAGGAGGAAATCTACTCAAAGAAAATGAACTTTAATGCCCCCATAATGTTTCTTCCCTCTCCGGCTGTGCCCGGCAGGTGGATCTTTTATCTGAGCAGCCTCCGGGTCAATCCTGGACGGGTGGGGCTTGGAGGTAAATCAAAATGGAGTCTTGTGGAGGTGCCAGAAGCGGCCTGGCTGGTCCCGAATCTTTCCCTAAACTCGGAACGTGCGGCAGATTTCCAGGCACCTTCATGCGACACCCCTTCCCCAGAGAATCCCACACTAGCAGCCCCCCGCCCCCACAGACACCCCACTCTGAAGACCTGCTCGGCCTCGCCACCCAGGATGGTGGGGCAGGCTTGGACAGTTGTGGAGGTTTGGGGAGGAGGGTGAAAGTTCAAACGCAACCCACTTCTCCTGTCAATCCAGATGTTGCCAATCTGCCGTCCTAATTTCCTCAACTTTCCTTCGTTTCCAATTTTATAAGAGAACGTGAGGAATGACAATGAGAATTAACCATTGGTTTCAATAAAACCTATTCCCCCGCAGTAGCTTAACTCCCCATTGAAGTGTCTGACTGTAAGAGTGTGTGGGCTCATGTGTGTATATGTGTGTGTGAGAGGGAATGTGGTTGTGTGTTTTTTTTGTGTGTGAGAGAGAGTGTTGTCGTGTTGTTCACCCTGGGATAACACGGATTGCACACGATGCAGTTAACTGATCAAGTATATACCAAACGTGGGCGTTGGTTCAATATGAGATTTATTGAACTTCAGTAACGAAACACACAGCTGTCTGTGGGTTGACTCTCTACTACTCTCAGTAAACTAACGTTAACTATCTAGACCAGGCTAGCTCTGATCCACGTGTAGAAGGTGTTGAATGATTTGTACACCCTGACTGTCACTACAGCTATCGCCAGTGGAAAGTGGCAGAGTGCTGATGCCTCGTGTGTTTTATAGTTGGAAGCCCCCCTCTGGTGTCCTGTCTTGTGGTTGGTCGTGTTCTGTTCTGTATATTGATTGGCTCACCTGGGTGTCTGTCACTGCCTGCTTTTACCTCATGATGTGCATGGGTGCATATTATGACAAGTGTGGGCTCATGTGTGTGTGTGCTCATGTGTGTGTGAGTGTGGGGGTCATGCGTGTATGGGTGTGTGTGTGTGCCCGTGTGTGTGTGGGCTTGTGTGTTTGTGTGTGTGGGCTCGTGGGTGGGTGTGTGCTCGGACTCGTGTGTGTGTGTGTGTGCTCATGTGTGTATGGGGCCTGTGTGTGTGTGTGGGGCTTGTGTTTTTTTTGTGTGTGTGTGTGTACATGTGGGCTTGTGTTTGTATGTGTGTGTATGGGCTCATGTGTTTGAATAGGCTTGTGTGTGTTCATGTGTGTGTGTAGCCTCATTTGTGTGTGTGTTTGTGGGTTTGTGTGTTTGTGTGTTTGTGGGTTTGTGTGTTTGTGTGTGGGCACGTTGATTGATTGATATTTATTGTCACATGTACCGAAGTACAGTGAAAAGTATTTTTCTGTGGCCAAGGGAACGTACACAGTACGTACATAGTAGACAAAAGAATAATCGACAGAGTACATTGACAAATGGGACATCAACAAATGGTGATTGGTTACAGTGCAGAAGAAGGGCCAAACAAAGCAAATACGTGAGCAAGAGCAGCATAGGGCGTCGTGAATAGTGTTCTTACAGGGAACAGATCAGTCCGAGGGGGAGTCGTTGAGGAGTCTAGTAGCTGTGGGGAAGAAGCTGTTCCTATGTCTGGATGTGCGGATCTTCAGACTTCTGTATCTTCTGCCTGATGGAAGGGTCTGGAAGAGGGCAAAGCCTGGGTGCGAGGGGTCTCTGACAATGCTGTCTGCCTGCCTGAGGCAGCGGGGGGTGTAGACAGAATCAATGGGAGGATGGCAAGCTTGTGTGATGCGTTGGGCATGTGTTTCTATTTTGTGTATGTGTGTGGGTGTGTGCTCGCAGGCGGCGGTGTGTTGTGTGCAGCTGTGCACAATGCATGGGCATGAGCGGGTATCTGTGGGCACATGTATGTGGGCATCTGTGCATGCGTGATGTTCTGCGCATCAGTGTGTATAATTTCTCTATTTGCTGTGTGTGCTCGTCTGAGTGCCTGTCTGTGCTTTTTCTTTCTGCTATCTGCATGTGTGTGTGTGTGTGTGTGTGAGAGCACGCTGTGTGTTTGCGTGCGCACAAAGTTCCTCCGTGAAGTTACTTTGGGCTACCTTCCTCAGTTCCTAACGTAGAGCCGGACTAACTGAGGCAATGATGGGACGGAGTAGGTTGGGGGAGTGAGCTCCATGACTCCTGCCCCTCGGAGGGACGATCCGTCAATTCCATCACCCACATTCACTTCTCAAGCAGCAGCTCCCAGAATCTGGATTTCCATTGAGGCGTTCAGTCCAGAAGCTTCCCAGGGGGCAGCCAGCTGTGCAATATACAAGTCACGCACCGTTAACCCTCTCACCTGCTCGTGGAGATAGTAGTTAAAAGCGACGAGATAGAAATAGCACTCGGTGCTCTGTAGTATTCTTTGGAGGTAATATTCTTTCGTGCGGTTGCCCTAAACAGGAGGATAAAATTCACAGAAAAATAAGTCAGGAACAGTTAACTTTTTTTTCCCCGATGTGGGGGAACTGTGGGCCAAGTGTGCAGGGTGACCAAAATTAGGCTGAGTGGGTGGAAAGGCGGGAGGAATCAAGAAAAGGCTGTTGAGCGAGGACAGCCTTGGGTTTTGAAAAGCCGGTAAACGACACCGCTATGCTGGCCGTGAGGAGGTTAACACGGAAACCCACATCACCAAGGATTTCAGTCTCATTCTCAACCAAAAGATATTTCTTCTGGGTCTGGGGGCATTTTTCTTAGAGGAGAGGTTGAGTAGGTTGGGTCTGTGCTCGCTGGAGTTTAGCAGAATGAGAGGTGACCTTATTGAGACATATCGGATTCTCAGGGCGTTTGACAGGTTAGATGCTGAGAGGTTGTTTCTCCTTGTGGGAGAGTCTAGGACCAGAGGGCAGCATCTCAGAGTCAGGGGGGCGCCCATTTAAGACAGAGATGAGGAGGAATTTCTTCTCTCAGAGGGGAGTGAATCTGTGGAATTCTTTACCGCAGAGAGCTGTAGAGGCTGGGTCGTTAAGTATGTTCAGATTTTTAATCAGTGAGGGAATCGAGGTTTATTGGGATAAGGCGGGAAAGTGGAGTTGAGGATTATCACATCAGATCAGTCATGATCTCATAGAATGGCGGAGCAGACTCGATGGGCCGAATGGCCGACTTCTGCGCCAATGTCTTATGGTAGTAATGGCTGATATTCAGAGGACAGGAATACTCGGGGAATGAACCCGAGGTGAGATGGGGAGTTATGGAAATCTGATAGGGTGTACCTACATCACAGGGACTGCAACGGTTTAAGGAGGCAGCTCACCACCACCTTCCCAAGGGGCAATTAGGGATGGAGTCCAAGAGCCCTAATGCCATTTTACACCCTAAACAGCATTGATTGGCATAAAACAGGACGGAGGACATCTAGGCTTGGAGAGTTGCCACCCAATCGGCAACAGGTCGCCAGTCCCTCCAGCAACAGCGCTTGAATGGCTGGAAGAGGCACTGCAGGGAGCTCAAGTCCCGGGAACCGAAGGACAATTGAGCTTCAGGAGTTCCAGGGTAGGGAGGGTAGAAGGACACTGAGGGTGGGGGGGGGGGGGGGTCGCCGGCGGGGGATCGGAGGCTCAGGGGATAGGCCGGAGGGGGAACACCTGAGCTGTCATCTGCTAACATCCTTTAATTGAGGCCGGGTGCGAGGGGAGGAAAATGGCCATTTATTGGCCGCTTAAGGGCCTCAAGTGGGGCAAGTGCGGGCTTCCCCTCTGAGACGCTGCCCGCCCCAGTGTAATATCCCCAAGAGGATGGGGATGCGCGGGGAACACGGAGAGAATCCGATCCCTGCAAATTCGCCCTCCCCACCCCCCTCTGCCTCAGAACCTGCTGGGGCGGGAGCGAAAAACTCCTGGCCCATGTTCTGTTACTGTGTTGTGTTGATGTTACTGAACTGGTAACCCAAGCTAACGCTCTGGGGGAGGACAGGGGTTAAAATTCCACCTGCAAAGTTCCCTCACCAAACACTTCAATTCTGATGGAGCTGAGTGATTTTGAAATGAGGCATTGTGGAGTTAAAGGAAGAAAAGCTCTGCCACGTGGTAAGGGAGGTCTTGTGGCGCAGTGATTAGCGACCCCGCCTCAGAGCCAGAGGTTCCGGGTTCCAATCCCGCACCTGGTTTTGGCGGCCAAGGAAGGTGCGTTCATAACGCGGCCAAAACAGGTAGAGAGCGTCAACCTGCAAAATCCTTCCGAACATGCCAATGGCTGGCAGTAAGAGCGGGGCGGTGTTCTTTGTGTTGCTAAATACAGGATGGTTGGCGTAGTGTTCACAAAGACCACAAAATAGCTTTAACTTGAACAAAGCTATAAATTTATTAGCACTACTAACTTGGATTAGACACGTACTCCTAAAGAATACACAGTTGATTAATAAACTACACTCATCTACAGCTAATCTCACTACTGCTAGAAACTATGATCTGCTCTCAGTCACACTATTTGTACTTCTGGCTCTCTCTAGCGAACTCTTGCACACACTCTCCCACAAGGCTTAGCATCACTGCCTTATACAGTTGCATATGTAGCTCCCTCTAGTGGCTACTCTCGACACTTCATTGACCCTTGCAGTTCTTACAGTTATGATAATAACACAAGGGGGCGAGAGAGAGACTAAGCGGCCAGTTCCAGGAATTACTAGCTATGGAAACGGACAAAAGTCTGTCTTCCCACCAGGAGCGGGAAGAGAATGGGAATTGGAACTTAGTGTAATACTCTCTTCCTCAGAGAACTGTGCATCATTCGGCACGCGGTGGGCATTGCCAAGGCAGACGCGGCATTACAGAATCGCATTCTATTATCAACTCCGAACATTGAAAGGGTCTAATTGGAGGCAGCTTTTATTGAAAGAATGAGACCACGCACGAACACCCCCATTTAAAATTCATCATCATTTTCTCGACATTGTCAAGTGAATCATTTTGCTGATGAGCTTGCTAACGAGCCCATTTCATTTCATTTTCATTTCATTAACACATAGCACTGCCTCACCAATGAATGCATTCGTGCCAGCCTCAATTGTCCTAACCGGCACTCACCACGGGTTCCCCAAACGGGAAACTGCACCATTCAGAATGGGAGATAATGAACTCATTTGTAATTCATCATCAGAAATGACCTGGGTTGCTGGAGTGTTGCTACAGTGAAATGCAACACTCCCGAGTGAGCTATAGATATAGATATAGAACATACAGTGCAGAAGGAAGCCATTCGGCCCATCGAGTCTGCACCGACCCACTTAAGCCCTCACTTCCCCCTATCCCCGTAACCCCTCCTAACCTTTTTGGTCACTAAGGGCAATTTATCATGGCCAATCCACCTAACCTGCACGTCTTTGGACTGTGGGAGGAAACCGGAGCACCCGGAGGAAACCCACGCAGACACGGGGAGAACGTGCAGACTCCACACAGACAGTGACCCAGCGGGGAATCGAACCTGGGACCCTGGCGCTGTGAAGCCACAGTGCTAACCACTGTGCTACCGTGCTGCCCCAAAGGTGCTGACCCCTTGTTCAGTCTAATGGGACCACCTTTCCTGTATCAAATTCTCCATCCATTAAAAAACGGGGGGCGGGGGGGGGGGAACAGAAACTGGGCCAATTTTGGCAGAGCCGTGCTCACGCAGGATTAATCGCCAGGCCTGGACAGGGGACGTGACTCCCCCAACAGCCACCCTGCTGCACCCACCCCCCTCTAACCCCCCACAAACACACACACATATCTCCCCGGTCTCAACCCTCACGAGAGTTGGTTTTGAGTGCAGGAGCGGGTAGGTTTTACGCTGTGGTGCTTCCGTCGCAGGGCTTTGCGCACAGGGTCTGCCTGCCCAATACTCAGCCTGTATGACTTCCCCATCGACAGGATATCGAGCTCAGGAAGTTGCTGATCTTCCCATTGCACTGGGACACCAAATCACTCGAAAATTACCACCCAAATAAATCCCCATTACATTCGATACTTGCTCCCAACCCTGCTGGATGCATAAACCTGTATTCATAGAACCATAGAATGATGAGTGCTGAAGACCCACTCTGTGAATGCCAGCTCTCTGAGAAAGCCACTCAGCCAGCTTCACTCCCCTGCTCCTCCCCTTTGCCCCTCAATGTTTATTCCCAGTTCATAATTAACTATCTGATTAATGATTAATTATCCAGTGCCTCCGCCACACTCTCAGGCACTGCGTACTTGCCATTAACAGGCCCAGTCAGCGGGCGACCTAGGGGGTCGTCCAGCCTAACTATTTGCCTCTCCTCCGCAACTTCATTCACGGCCGGGTGTCCCTGGAGAGGGAGCAAGCGGCGCCCACGGGCAACATCGAGGCCTCCCGAGCTCGGTGGGCACCGCAGGGCTGGGGGTGCTTGATTGACCTTTTTTTTTAACAAACAATTTTATTGAGGTATTTTTGGCCTTGTAAACAGTAACAATATATATTAGTGTGCAAATATCAATTACAAAAACACAGTGCAAATAACAGTTCCTCTCTCGCAAAAAGACCCGCCTATTCTTCCCCCCTACTCTACACTATTCTACCGCCCCCCCCACCCCCACCCGCGCCCCCCTTCCCCCGCTGACGATTAGTTCCCCGCGAAGAAGTCGATGAATGGTCGCCATCTCCGGGCGAACCCCGATAGTGATTTTATTGACCTCTTTAATTACATTTTGGTTTACGTTTTTCAAGTTTCATTTGCTGTGTTATTTTGTTTAGGGCAGTGCCCCTTTAAGGAGAGGCCCCTTTTGATTTGTCCCTCAGTTTGTTTATTTTAGTTTAATTGGTTGAACTACGAAATAGTTCAGGAGCTGCTTTCCTGATCTGAACCACCCCCTGCGATAGAAAGATTTTTTTCCTCCCATGGCTTTTTTTTGGGCTCCCAATTCCCTTCAATTTCCTTCTCAACCCTTCCGCCGATGGGAAAATGGGAATGGTTCCTCCCTTTCTCCTCTGTCCACGTTTCCACCGCCCCCCCCCACAACCACCCCGCCCCCCCCAAACCACTACATGATTTTGCATACCTTGATCGAATCTCCTCTTGACCGTCCTTTCTCGAATGAGAACACCCCCAACCTTCTCCGACCAATTCACCAGCCTGATCATCGGTTCCACCAACAACTCAACGTCCTCCCGGGAATCTCCATTATTTAATGCCCCCCCCCCCCCCCAAATCGACCAATTTCTCACAAATCACTGGCTGATTTGACTTCCAATCCTTGGCTCACCGGGTGAGGATGGAGGGAAGATGTTTTTACTGCTTCAGACCTGCGACCAGCTAACCCATCACTGGTCCAATAGCGACAAACCGCAAACCCCCCCGCGCCTCCCCCCCCCCCCCCCACGCTGATTGGTCAAACTGCATGGCCTGTGGCATCAACTGAAACACCCCACTCCTCCTACCTCCGTCGAGTCACTGCCTTGTATCTTGAGGTCCATCTCCATCCCGTCCCCAAAAACCCTCCAATTTCCATGGCAACGTGCTCACCTGAACCTGGTCATTCTCCCCAATGCTCTCCAGTTTCTCCTTGTACTCGTAAATAGCTTCTCTAATGTCTTGCATTTCAGAGCAGAGTGTGATGGCAGTGTCCACCTGATTGTGGGGAAAATACAAGAGAGGCGAGACGTTGGTTAAGTCCTCGTTCACTGCAGTTAGTTTTCCTCGTCCCTCCTGTGGCCTTCCAATACTAACGGCGAGAGGCCCTGATTCTTGTGTGAGCCTAGACCCTGAGTCCGAGCAGCCGGTGTGACCAAGGCCCCAGCCATCTGGGGCGGGATTCTCCGACCCCCCGCTGGGTCGGAGAATCGCCGGGGGCAGGCGTGAATCCCGCCCCTGCCGGTTGCCGAATTCTCCGGCACCGGATATTCGGTGGGGGTGGGAATCGCGCCGCGCCGGTTGGCGGCCCCCCCCCCCCCCCCGGCGATTCTCCGGCCCGCGATGGGCCGATGTCCTGCTGCTGGAATGCCTGTCCCGCCGGCGAGAATCAAACCACCTCTCTTACCGGCGGGACAAGGCGGCGCGGGCGGGCTCCGGGGTCCTGGGGGGGGGGGGGCGCGGGGCGATCTGGTCCCGGGGGGTGCCCCCACGGTGGCCTGGCCCGCGATCGGGGCCCACCGATCCGCGGGCGGGCCTGTGCCGTGGGGGCACTCTTTTCCTTCCGCCTTCGCCATGGTCTCCACTATGGCGGAGGCGGAAGAGACCCCCTCCACTGCGCATGCGTGGGGATGCCGTGAACGGGATGCGTTACAGGCCCCAATTTACTTTAAGAAACACGACAAGAAACCCCGACACTTTTCAATTTGGGGAAAGGATACTTTGCTCCTGGGGTAACTCAACTGACAAATGGGGATCTTTTATGTTAAAACAAACTTTATTCTTAACACAGTATTAACCGCATTAACTCACAGAAATAATAGCTCTACAATTAACAAGTTAAAGAGTTCATGGGCAGCACGGGGGCGCAGTGGGTCAGCGCTGCTGCCTCACGGCGCCGAGGTCCCAGGTTCTATCCCGGCTCTGGGTCACTGTCCATGTGGAGTTTGCACATTCTCCCCCTGTCTGCGTGGGTTTCACACCCACAACCCGTAGATGTGCAAGGTAGGTGGATTGGCCACAATAAATTGCCCCTTAATTGGAAAAAATTAATTGGGTACTTTAAAAAAAAATTTAAAGTTAAAGAGTTCATAGAATCCCAACAGTGCAGAAGGAGGCCATTCAGCCCATTGAGTCTGCACTGACCCTCTGAAAGAGCACTCTGCCCAGGCCCACTCCCCGACCATATCCCCGTCACCCAGCGTATTTAACATGGCCAATCCACCTAACCTGCACAGATTGGACTATGGGAGGAAACCGGAGCACCCGGAGGAAACCCACGCAGACACGGGGAGAACGTGCAGACTCTACACAGTCGTCCAAGGATGAAATGGAACCCGTGTCCCTGGTGCTGTGAGGCAGCAGTGCTAACCACTGTACTGCCAAGCCTGAACAGGGAAACACGTGAACCACTTACAACCTTCAAAAGCCACCTGTAAATAAAGTTAGCAAACACAGGGATATTTGGATACTATTGTGGAGAGGTTTCCTTTCAGAAAAGTATAGAGAGACCCTTCCAGACACAACGTGCTCATCCTTCTGTCTTTGCCAGACTAAAAACGTCCTACCGCCCAAACTGCTTGCTACAGATCTGGCTCCTCCCATTGATTACATCATCTCTATCCCACTCAGATCCCATGACCTTCTTACCTTAGTCTAAACACAATGTCAGCCCTGGTTTCAGGCTCAACGCATCCCTGCCGGCAGCGGGATCAGATTTTACGGTAATTACCAAAAGAATTAACGAGATTTGAACAATGGCTTACGCAGCCATTGAGGTTTTAAGATTGGAGAAGGGAGCTCTGAAAACGATTCGATCGCAGCATTCAAAAGAGAAATGGATAAATATCTGGAAAAGATGAGAATTGCCGGGAGGTGGGGAAAGGAGCGGAATGAGCTAATCATAGAATCCCTTCATAGAACAGTGCAGCACAGAACAGGCCCTTCAGCCCTCAATGTTGTGCCGAGCCATTTGGCCTATCGACTCTGCAACGAACCTCTGAAAGAGCATCCTACCTAGGCCCAATCCCCCGTCCCTTCCCCATAATCACACCTAACCTGCACATCTTTGGACACTAAGGGGCAATTTATCATCGTCCAATCCATCTAACCCGCACATCTTTGGACTGTGGGGGAAACCAGAGCACCTGGAGGAAACCCACACAGACACGGGGAGAACGTGCAGACTCCACACAGACAGTCACCCAAGGCCAAAATTGAACCCAGGTCCCTGGCGCAGTGAGGCAGCAGTGTTAACCACTGTGCCACCGTGATGGACAGATAGATCAAAGCGCTGGTATTTGAGACAATGGGCTGGATGGCCTCCTTCTGAGCTTTGCAAATCCACGATTAATCAATGTAGAATTGAACTGAGGCCAGGAAAGCTATTTCCAAACAGCTACTTAATCCTTGCTCAGATAACTCCCAGCTCCACAATTCACAAAGGGTTGCCGCAGTAGAAAAGTGGTTCTCCTTAAACACCAAATGGACGGCAGAAGATCACAAGCAAAACATCAACATTCAGCTGAATGATAAATCACTTCAGCCTCACTTTGTCACTTCAAAGGTAATTCCCCTCGCTTCTTCTCTCTGCTCCTCACTCACCGACTCTCCCGCGTTACAAAGACTTGGAAATCGGTTCCAAGAATAGCAAGATGCTGATCTCATCCAAATACATCTCATCTCAATTCAAACACTTCAAGATCAAGTTAGGGAGAGCTTTCCTGAGAGACTTGTTTTTTTTAAATTAAAGTCCAGGGCCACTTATATTGGAACCTGCCTGCCGCGGTGGAACATTTTCCAAGCCCCCCTCGCTCGTCAGCTCATCATTGGCTGGCAAAAGGATCTTTCGGACCTATGATGTTTTGCGTCGTTCGCCGACCCTGCTGCTGGGGACCCCACCACAGTTTTGGGGGGGGGGGGGGTTGTTGCCATTGGTGGGGCTGGAAGATCCGACCAGGGGGAAGGATTGGAAAACTTAGCCCCCGAACTCCTCTCCCATCATCCGCACTTTCGACAGTCCACTTGAGGGAAAGTGGCGACGAGAATTAGGAAGAATCCAGCCCTGAGTCGACTTGCTGAATATCCCGGTGGAGAATAACGCCCAGACCGCGGTAAATAACCGTCATCGACTTTCATTCGTTGCAATCCACTTAGCACGGGGAAGAGGAGAAATTTCTTCGCTCAAACGATGGTGGATCTTTGGAAAGCTCCACCGAGAGAGGACTGGTTTTTCATTTGTTGAGCATATTCCAGACAACGGGCCGATAGTGTCATAAGCCGCAAGGAACACGCGGAGTGGGAACGATTGTGTTCCCTGTGTCCCTTGCGGAATATGGGCCTCCTCGCTAAAGGGGCGGCAGAAGCTCAAATAACATTGTGTATAAAGGCAGCACGGTGGCGCAGTGGTTAGCACCGCTGCCTCAAGGAACCGAGGTCCCAGGTTCGATCCCGGCTCTGGGTCACCGTGCGTGTGGAGTTTGTACATTCTCCCCGTGTTTGCGTGGGTTTCGCCCCCACAACCCAAAAGATGTGCTGGGTAGGTGGATTGACCACGCTAAATTGCCCCTTAATTGGAAAAAATGTATTGGGTACTTTAAATTTATAAATAAAACATTGTGTATAAATCAAATCAAATATAAAGTCGGCCAGTTTGGGACTGATCTCCTCAGACCCGGTTGGGTACCACCGGGGGCAGTGTACCTTAAACTATGTGAATAAACCTTTGTTTCATTTGTTACAACTCAGTGTGGACTCCCCGCACCTTCATAAAAGATAGATTTTTCGATATTGGGGAGGAGTGTTGTATGACTACAGAAAATCACAGAGCTAATGAGGGTAAAGCCATGGAGGAACTTTAAAATAAAAACAAGGACAATAATTTTAAATTTAAATATGACCCTAGTTCTTAAAATAAATGTATAAGTGCCCAATTCTTTTCTTTCCAATGAAGGGGCGATTTAGCGTGGCCAATCCACCTACCCTGCACATCTTTGGGGGTGAAACCCATGAACACACGGGGGGGGGGGGAATGTGCAAACTCCACGTGGGCAGTGATCCCGAGCCGGGATCGAACCCGGGTCCTCGGCGCCGTGAGGCAGCAGTGCTAAGCACTGGGCAGCCGTGACGCCCGGGGGACTACGCTTTCTAACTGCGAACTTTCGAGTATTTGGTAAATCATGTCCGTACTCTCAAAGAGCAGACCAACACTGACCTCTTCCACAATTTGTTCTCCCATCGACAGGGCCTGGATGAAGTTTCGGATAATCTGCAACCGCTCCCTCTTTTTGACGCTGGTCTTCTGGTCGTCTCTGCAAGAAGGATAGGTTAATTAAGAGAGAACAGAATTTACCAAGCTCTTCTCCCCCAGCATTAGCCACAAGTCCCAAGGGTACTCCACCATCTGAACTTCAGGAATCAAGATATGGGCGCACGCAGACTTTGGAGAAACCCAAAAAAAGTTTGACGGCAACCGACGACAAGAGAAAGCCCTCCCCGTGTTTACACTTCGGTTAAGTCGCTCTTTTGGGTTCCAATTCGTGCCCGTTGACAAAATGTCCACTCACCCCCATTTTTCAGGAAAGCCTTTCCTGTGACACATCAGCAGCGTTCCCAGAATCATCGCTAAACTCGTCCTGCCAACTCCCACTTGACAGCTGAAGACTAATGCGGGAGGGGGTCGTTTGGGGTCCTGAGGAAGCAAGAGATCTGGGGTCTCCTTCAAAAAGAAAACGTAAACATGGTTAGGAGGAAGGATATTTTAAGAAGCGCTTTTTTTCTTTCCGCTATCTGAGCATAACAGATGTGAAGTGAACCATTTAACGATGAGCATTCCTCATGGCATTGTGATCAAGTGTACATCTAAACCCTTCAAGGCACTTGGATCAGGGGCTTGAAACATTCGGAATTTGGGAAAGCTGCTATATAAATGTAAATCTTTTTTCCTAGTAGATGGTGACATTAAAGGTGTCCCTGATTAAGCATGTTGTATGCCCAGAGTTATGGGTCATAATGGCAGAAGCGCCAATATTCTTTCGATCAGAGAGCTGACCAGGAATCTCACCCACTCTTAAGAATGCCTACAGTGCAGAAGGAGGCCATTCTGCCCATCGAGTCTGCACCGGCCCTCTGAAAGAGCACCCTGCCTAGTCCCATCCCACCCCCCTGCCCTAACCCCGTAACCCCAACTAACCTGCACACCTTTGGACCCTAAGGGGCAATCTATCATGGCCAATCTATCTAGTCTGCACATCTTCGGACTGTGGGAGGAAATCAGAGGAACCGGAGGAAACCCACGCACACACGGGGAGAACATGCAAATTCCACACGGACAGTCACCCGAGTTCGGAATCGAACCTGGGTCCCTGGCGCTGTGAGGCAGCAGTGCTAAACACTGTGCCACCGTGCCGCTCGTGTGTCGTTGACGTGTGTTTGGAAGGATTTGCGTGTGATGCTCAATCGACTTGGCACCTTCCTCACACATCAAGTCCTGGTGTGGGACTCGAACCGGGAGCTCCTGGCTCAGAGGCAGGGATAACCCACTGCCCCACAGGGTCTCACACAGGCTTTGGACCCAGCTTCAGTCCCTGAGAGCACTGAATTACCTTCAATTCAACAGTTTGAACTGGTGTTGAATATATAAGGGGTGATACAAGTTCTGGCATCTGTTGAAATATTTAGGGCAGCATGGTAGCACAGTGGTTGGCACTGATGCTTCACAGCTCCAGGGTCCCAGGTTCGATTCCCGGCTTGGGTCACTGTCTGTGCGGAGTCTGCACGTTCTCCCCGTGTCTGGGTGGGTTTCCTCCGGGTGCTCCGGTTTCCTCCCGCAAGTCCCAAAACACTTGCTTGTTAGGTGAATTGGACATTCTGAATTCTCCCTCTGTGTACCCGAACAGGCGCCGGAATGTGGCGACTAGGGGATTTTCACAGTAACTTCATTGCTGTGTTAATGTAAGCCTATTTGTGACAATAAAGATTATTATTATTATAACTACAGCGATGACTTGTGGCAATCCCCCCGGGAAACTACGGATGGACAACACGGTATGGGCAGCACGGTAGCATAGTGGTTAGCACAATTGCTTCACAGCTCCAGGGTCCCAGGTTCGATTCCCGGCTTGGGTCACTGTCTGTGCGGAGTCTGCACGTTCTCCCCGTGTCTGGGTGGGTTTCCTCCGGGTGCTCCGGTTTCCTCCCGCAAGTCCCAAAACACTTGCTTGTTAGGTGAATTGGACATTCTGAATTCTCCCTCTGTGTACCCGAACAGGCGCCGGAATGTGGCGACTAGGGGATTTTCACAGTAACTTCATTGCTGTGTTAATGTAAGCCTATTTGTGACAATAAAGATTATTATTATTATAACTACAGCGATGACTTGTGGCAATCCCCCCGGGAAACTACGAATGGACAACACGGTATAGGCAGCACGGTAGCATAGTGGTTAGCACAATTGCTTCACAGCTCCAGGGTCCCAGGTTCGATTCCCGGCTTGGGTCACTGTCTGTGCGGAGTCTGCACGTCCTCCCCGTGTGTGCGTGGGTTTCCTCCGGGTGCTCCGGTTTCCTCCCACAGTCCAAAGATGTGCAGGTTAGGTGGATTGGCCATGCTAAATTGCCCATAGTGTCCAAAAATTGCCCTTTGTGTTGGGTGGGGTTACTGGGTTATGGGGATAGGGTGGAGGTGTGGGCTTGGGTAAGGTGCTCTTTCCAAGAGCCGGTGCAGACTCAATGGGCCGAATGGTCTCCTTCTGCACTGTAAATTCTATGTCTATGACAATAAACACCGATCAAAGAATAAATAAAAATTTCCACCTGTCGAGGATTGACGGCAGGTACAATTTTTGTTTATACCTAAAAATACTGGAGCAAGATTTGACTTTCAACACATGTGTAACAAATTATTGTAACTCCTTTTAGGAATATATACACATAATCTATCAAACAATACCGCATGACTGTTTAAACTAGGCACAGCAACAGGTACTCTGCTTATTAAACAGCGTACAATTTATTCCTTAGATCATTATCTGTTCTGTTCCATTTCTGTCATGTTTAACTCTGTGAATTTTGCAAAACATACACTGCAAATTCAGCCATGCGCGGATCTGGCGGGCTCATGAAGCTGTCGGGTGTTTATCCAGTTATTGTAATCTGCAGAATATAACCTCAAAGGCACAGATTTACAAAGGCTCTACCACGTTGTATTAAAATGGTCAGCGTGCCCAGTGCAAAGTAGCCCATGTGCACTTCACAACCTGTCCAGAAATGGGAAAAAAACCAGTCTAGCGTGTGAGAGGGAGCGAGACTTAAGCCAAACTGTTTCGAGAAAGATGAAGAAGAGCAGGCAGGCTTAAAGGGTCGGCGAGTCAAGCCCTTTGTTGAACTTAAAGCTTTCAGTAGTTGACGGGACGCACATCAAAAAAAAACACCCGCGACTTTCCTTCTCACACCCTTGATGAGGCCCGACTAGAGAAATGGAGGCCATTTTGTTTTCAACTTGCACCTCCCCCCCCCCACCCCCATGACTTCAGGCCGGAATTTTCCGCATTGGAATCTCCACTCACAGCAACGGGACCGGAAGATGCCGCCGTTGTGAGGGGCAGGAACATTCCGGATTCTGGTCTATTTCTCACGCCCCCCCCCTCTCGCCACCCGTTCTGCCAGCCCTCGCAGTCAGTCAGGCCCGCCACTTGTCGCAAACCCGCCCAATCCCGGTGAGCGGATGAGGTTAAAGAGGACGTTTCTGTCTGAACGTACGCAAGGTGTCTGCGACTCAAGGCTTTGCTGCCCAAATGCACCCAAATTGGTCTGTGCCGATGTTTATACTTGACACAAATCTCCTCATGATCCTTTTCATGCAAGGCTTGCGGGTCCCACAGCGGAGGGGGGAGGGGAGGGGAGGGGGGGCTTGGAAAATTCCGGCCTAACTGTGGTCTAACTGAGTTTCTATGAAACAAACATAACTTCTCTGCTTTTCAATTCTATCGCTTTAGAAATGAGCTCCTGTGCTTTGTTTTTTTAAGGCTCCATTAACTTCCCTCACTGCTTGCGTGATTTGTTGTATCTGGAACACATAGGTAGATGCTTTTATAAAAAAGGTGTTCCTGGGATTAATTCAAGCATGTACTGCCCACCCCCAATTGTCCTTGATCTGAATGGTTTGCTAGGGCCGCATCAGAGGACACTTCAGAGTCAACCACATTGCTGTGGAGTCACATGTAGGCCAGACCAGATAAGGGCGGCACGTTGGCACAGTGGTCAGCACTGCTGCCTCACAGCTCCAGGGGGCCGGGTTCGATTCCGGCCTCGGGTCACTGTCTGTGCGGAGTCTGCACCTTCCTCCCCGTGTCCGCGTTGGTTTCCTCCGGGTGCTCCGGTTTCCTCCCACAGTCCAAAGATGTGCAGGTTAGGTGGATTGTCCGTGATAAATTGCCCGTTAGTGTCCAAAAGGTTAGGTGATGTTACTGGGTTATGGGGTGGGGGCGTGGGCCTGGGTAGGGTGCTCTTTCAGGCCTCGATAGGCCGAATGGCCTGCACTGCAGGGATTTTTTGACTCTATGATTCTCGAAGTGAAAAAGGATCTGGAATACAGGAAAGTCCAGTCCAGCCCCCCCCCCCCCCCCCCCCCCCCCCCCCCCCCACCATATGGATGAGGCAACACATTGACCGCTGCCAACACCACAAGTCAATGGGCTTTTGTGTGGTTCCTCTGCCCTGCCACCAGGGGGGGGGTCGACTTCAGCAGGACTGTAAGATCCAACCAGATGGAGGGACCAGAAAAATCCCCGCCTGCTTTGAATAAACTTGACGGGGAAACATTCCGGAGAAATGGTCCAATAAAACAAGCAAACAGGATGAATGTAAAATTTCTCACACTTGCAGGACTTCGCTCGAGAGTGGGAGGTGACCCGGGTTCAGGAATGAAATGGCGGCAACGAGAATCACACAACCGCAAACGACGGCGGGCGACCCTCGCGCAGTCCACACGTTCTGCTGCAACCAATAGGTTACAGACACCTCTTTGGAAAATTTTATCCGGGGGGGGGGGGTTCTTTTTTTTGGGGGGGGGCATTTTTTTAAAAATTCTATTTTTAAAACCATGGTTAAGTGAACATTTGCGAGGGGCAGCACGGTGGCGCAGTGGGTTAGCCCCGCTGCCTCACGGCGCCGAGGTCCCAGGTTCGATTCTGGGTCACTGTCCGTGTGGAGTTTGCACATTCTCCTCGTGTCTGCGTGGGTTTTGCCCCCACAACCCAAAGGTGGGCCGCACGGTAGCAGTGTGGATAGCACAATTGCTTCACAGCTCCAGGGTCCCAGGTTCGATTCCCGGCTTGGGTCACTGTCTGTGCGGAGTGTGCACGTTCTCCCCGTGTGTGCGTGGGTTCCCTCTGGGTGCTCCGGTTCCCTCCCACAGTCCAAAGATGTGGAGGTTAGGTGGATTGGCCATGCTAAATTGCCCTTAGTGTCCAAAATTGCTCTTAGTGTTGGGTGGGGTTACTGGGTTATGGGGATAGGGTGGAGATGTAGACCTTGGGTAGGGTGCTCTTTCCAAGAGCCGGTGCAGACTCGATGGGCCGAATGGCCTCCTTCTGCACTGTAAATTTTTTGATGTGCTGGGTAGGTGGATCGGCCCCGCTAAATTGCCCCTTAATTGGAAAAAAAAATGAATTGGGTACTCTAAATTTATTTTTTTAAAAGTGAACATTTGTGTCCTCAATTGGATAAGCAAAATCGCGAGAGATGGAATCCCGAATACCGTCAGAGTGCAGAAGAACTGGAATTATGACATATTTCCCCAAGGACACCTGCTCGTGAGTTGGAGTGACCAAGGTTTGTAGATCTGCTAGTTTTCAGTGGTCCCATGTTATCCATCTGCTTGGGTTATCATTGACTAGAAACTGAACTGGCACCAGCCATATTAATACTGGGGCTACAAGAGTAGGTCAGAGGCTGGGAATCCTGCAGTGAATAACTCACCTCCTGACTCCCTAAACCCTGTCCACCATCTACAAGGCACAAGTCAGGAGTGTGATGGAATACTCCCCACTTCCCTGGATGAGTGCAGCTCCAACAACACTCAAGAATCTCAACACCACCCAGGACAAAGCAGCCCCGCTTGATTGGCACCCCATCCATAAACATTCGCTCCCTCCACCATGTGTACCATCTACAAGATGCACTACAGCAACTCACCAAGGCTCCTTAGGCAGCACCTTCCAAACCCATCCCACTACGGTCTAGAAGGACAAGGGCCGCAGATACCTGGGAACCCCACCATTTGGAGGTTCTCCTCCAAGTCACTCATCACCCCGACTTGGGAATATATTGCCGTTCCTTCACTGTCGGTGGGTCAAAATGCTGGAACTCCCTCTCTAACAGCACAGTGGGTGTACCTACCCCACAGGGACTGCCGTGGATCAAGGCGGCAGCGCAGCACCACCTTCTCAAGGGCGATAAGGGATGGGCAACAGATGCTGTGCCTAACTAGCGATGCTCACCTCACAAGAATGAATGTAAAAAATTGAACAAATGTCCATATGTGCACACTTACCCTGAGGGAATTAATAAAAGCATCTAACTGTGACTGTAGCGGTAACCCATCAACAGAGAGTGGCAATCGATGGTACCTAAAATAGCAGGCATCAGACAAGACATTGTCACAGAAAAGAACGAATACACCCAGGCTCCACCAGTTAGAAACCCTTATGTAATAACCTGTGAGCAGCGACAGACAATAACTCTTCATTACTCAAACCCGTGGGATGTTAATTAGAGGCTGAACAAATAGCGTACAAATGACAACCTTTGGGAGCAATTCTCTGTGCCTCCAAAGGATTCCTAATGAGGCCCCACTGATTTTATCGATTTCCGCCGCACATTGAGAATGAATCTGGGAACTAATTAGCTAATATCAATTAAGAAACTGTGGCCGGGATTCTCCGTTGCGAACAATCCCCCCCCCCCCCCACTACCGTTGCTAGCAACTTTGGAGAATTTGGCACGCCGTCCGCTGCCGGTGGGAACCGTGAATCCCGTCTACAGTGAGCGGCCAGAGAGTTCAGGCCGTAGCCCTGGCCAGTGGAGGGAGTGAGGGGTTTAAATGGTACATTGCTGCGTTTAAATAGAACGATGATTATGGACTGGTAGCGGACAGTTTTGTGATGAATGAATTTGTTTTAGCACAGGGCTACACATTTACACTCTGGACCAGTTGGAGGTTGTGGGAGACACTTCAGATAGATTGCCCCTTTTTTTCTCAATCAGGTGTTGAGCAATGACCCTCCGACCTTTCACCAGTTAGTGTTTCAAATCCGGCTTTCCGGAAAATTCCTTGGAGACGTTCCCAATCCACCGTCAACACTTGACTAGAATGCAGCGGGAGCCCCATTGACCCAACCGGAGCTACTGCCATCCAGCCGTCCAGCAGGGTAACACTGACGGGTCTGAGGCACTTCCAAAGCGCCCCCCCTGACTAATCTTGCGTCATTGCCTCTTTTCCTTTCAAGACTGCTGTTTGCGAACATTCCTTGGGAAAACACACCCTGAACTCTCTACATGCACGACCTGAAAACCGGTAACGTCTCAAATCTGGCGTCACCCAAGGTTATCGATTTTGAGACACCGCAACCGTGTAACTTCAACCCTTCGCAAGTTTGCAGTTTACAAATTGTTCGGAAGGGTCTTTTGGAACTGTCCCATCTATCGCCAGCATTAAACATTCTTTCAGATGGCATATTAAACCAACCGTTCAAGGAGTCATCGGACTCGAAACGTTAGCTCTTTTCTCTCCCGACAGATGCTGCCAGACCTGCTGAGATTTTCCAGCATTTTCTCTTTCGTTTCAGATTCCAGCAGCCGCAGTAATTTGATTTTATTTTGTTCCAATTGGCTTGCGCAAAGGAATGTGGACAATGCCAATGAGGGTGTGAAGAAATGCAGGGAACCCTTCTGGGGCCCTGACTATCATTCCTTCCTTGACCCCTCAAAAGCAGGCTGATCGTTCATCTCATTACTTAACATGTGGGACCTCGCTGCGGGCAAAGCTGGCACCTCGGTTGGCACCTTCAGCCACGCAGCACCACCTTCTGAGGTGAAGCAATGCAGAGGGAAGAGAGAGAGAGAGAGAGACACCAGCTAATCTAACATCTTAAGACAGAATATGTTCCCTTCCAGACATTTGACGTAACGCAGGCCATTCAGAATAAACAGCAAGGAAAGGTTCAGTGGCAAATATATCTCTTTTACATAAACATGGAAATGTCTATGGAAATTTAGGGGAGAGAGAGCGAGCTTTGGGATCTCGTAAAGGTGCGTCAGACTAAACAATGCTCGGGCCCTTGTTCTGACATTTGTTTTTCCCACAGGAACATTGTGAAAATGACCTGACAATTGCCAAATATTAGCCAGCAGCACACTTTAATTTTATTCCCCCACCTCACCCCGTCCACCTCCCCCGCCCCACCTCATTCCGAGCTCGGGCTCTTTGTAGTTCCTTCTGCAGTGTGCGAGCCCAGAGCGAAGAGGTCACTGAAACAGCTCACGCAGGCCATGGCATTTTATCAGCGTCGGTATGACTGTGTAAAGGACCAAATTAAAATCACCACCATGGCCATTTCCAAAACGTCCTCCTGCTTTCTGTATTTTTCTGGTTTCAACTAGATTCAGTTTCCCAGAAACCTGAGGTCACGGCCCCATTTCCCAAGAGACCATTTTAGAAACCGGTAAATGGCCACCGAAAGGTTGATCGGAAGGGTACACTTATGCTAGAGCTCCAAGGGCAGCACGGTGGCGCAGTGGATTAGCCCTGCTGCCTCACGGCGCCGAGGTCCCAGGTACGATCCCGGCTCTGGGTCACTGTTCGTGTGGAGTTTGCACATTCTCCCTGTGTTTGCGTGGATTTCGCCCCCACAACCCAAAGGTGTGCAGGGTAGGTGGATTGGCCACGCTAAATTGCCCCTTAATGGGAAAAGCAAAATGAATTGGGTACTCTAAATTTATAAAAAATGATAAAACTGAAAGAATGAAGATTCCTGCAGCCTTTCAATATCTAAGCCTGAGGGGTGAGCCTGAGAAGAGAGAGGCAGCAAGCGACTCAACTGGCTGGGGGGCGGGGATCACACCTGATCCCAGACTGACTCTCCCAGCCCAGCCATACTCCCTCAGCCCAGCCATACTCCCCCAGCCCAGCCATACTCCCCCAGCCCAGCCATACTCCCCCAGTCCAACCATACTCCCCCAGCCCAGCCATACTCCCCCAGTCCAGCCATACTCCCTCAGCGCAGCCATACTCCCCCAGCCCAGCCATACTCCCCCAGCCCAGCCATACTCCACCAGCCCAGCCATACTCCCCCAGCCCAGCCATACTCCCCCAGCCCAGCCATACTCCCCCAGTCCAACCATACTCCCCCAGCCCAGCCATACTCCCCCAGTCCAGCCATACTCCCTCAGCCCAGCCATACTCCCTCAGCCCAGCCATACTCCCCCAGCCCAGCCATACTCCCCAGCCCAGCCATAATCCCCAGGTTCAGCCATACTCCCCCCACCCCAGCCATACTCCCCCAGCCCAGCCATACTCCCCCAGTCCAACCATACCCCCCCACCCCAGCCATACTCCCCCAGCCCAGCCATACTCCCCCAGTCCAACCATACTCCCCCCACCCCAGCCATACTCCCCCAGCCCAGCCATAATCCCCAGGTTCAGCCATACTTCCCCAGTCCAACCATACTCCCTCAGCCCAGCCATACTCCCCCAGTCCAACCATACTCCCCAGCCCAGCTATACTCCCTCAGCACAGCCATACTCCCTCAGCCCAGCCATACTCCACCAGCCCAGCCATACTCCCCCAGCCCAGCCATACTCCCCCAGCCCAGCCATACTCCCCCAGCCCAGCCATACTCCCCGCACCCCAGCCATACTCCCCCAGCCCACCCGTACTCCCCAGTTCAATCCCACTGACCCACTCTCTTGGGCACAAAGTAATACAAATTTGATTATTTTTCCCACCAAAACATGAAGTACCTTTGAGTATTTGATTTACCCTCAGTGACAACCCGAGTTTAACAGTCCATTTGAACAGTATCCCACTCTAACCATCCTTCCAGTGGGGGTAAGGGCGTTCCCCAGTGAGTGTCGCGTGCAGCTGCAGTTATGGGCCGTGGGTTTATTGGCTACATTTCTTTGAGGGGAGGAAACACCACAAACGTACATAATACAGGACCATTAACCACGAGGATAACCAGAGTAACCCACTCTCCATACCTGCAAGAAGGCTTGGTAAAGAGAGGCCTCCTGTAAACCTCCTCTGTTACATGGATGTCCTCTTCACTGCAAATGTAAATAGTCCGAGGCTCACCCTTAAAGTGTTCTATGTCATGATAGACATGATTGATATTTTCGTTCAACTGAGCAAAGTTATAAAGCTGAAAATGGAAAGCAGAAATGTATATCATGTGCATTTCAAACTCAAGGGATTGCTTTGACATTCCGCAAGTACAGTCTCCACTTTGTTCGTCACTGTCCCACTGTGGCTTTGGAGGCAATGGTATGGCGGACCTCACAGCTGGCATCATGGGTACAAACGCCAACTATGCAACCTGAACGATCTCACAAGCCATTATTGAATCAAGTGAGCTGTTCTTTGGTACAACACAATCATTGGGTTGGACAACTGACCTCAGCATTCTTGACACAGAAAACATACAGAAAAATAAAATCCACTCGGGTATGCTACATACTGACATCTCCTGGAAGCGTTATAGAGTCATAGCGGTCCACAGGCCGAACAGGCCCTTCGGGCCATCGTGTCTGCCGGTCAAAAACAACCTAATTATTCAAACCCCATTTTTCAGCACTTGGGCCATAGCCTTGTCTGCCTTGGCATTGCAAGTACAAGAAACTGTAATGAGGACAGGAGGCATGGTGGCGCAGTGGTTAGCACTGTTGCACTGAGGACCCGGGTTTGATCCTGAGCCCAGGTCACTGTCCGCGTGGAGTTTGCACATTCTCCCTGGGCGGGATTCTCCCAACGGGAGTCTAAGTGCCGACGCCAGAGTAAAAACCGAAGTGTTTTACTCCCGTTCCCAGACCCCTATTCTCCGCCCTCCGCGGGGCTAACAGGGCTGTTGCGTGATTTACGGGGGGGGGGGCCTTGGCAGGGCGTCAGAGACCCGGCGCTGCGTAAAAAACGAGGCGCCTTGGGTCCCGCGCATGCGCAGTTGGGCCGGCGGCAACTAGCGCATGCGCAGTGGCACTGCTTCCAACCGATGCATGCCCAGTAACCTCGCGGAGCGCTCCGGCCCCTCACCAACATGGCGTCGGGGTTCTGGGGCCGGTCACGCAAGGAAGTAGGCCCGGGGGGGAGAGGCCGGCCCGCCGACCGGTGAGCCCCGATCGCGGGCCAGACCCCCCCGGAGCCACCCCCCCCACCCCCCCACAGGCCGCCCCCAAAGCCTTCGCGACGGGTACCCGCCGGCAGCGACCAGGTGTGGACGGCGCTGGCGTGACTAGGCCGTTTACGCGCGGCCGCTCAGCCCATCCGCGCCGGAGAATTGCTGCTCGCCGTTTGCGGCGATTCTCCGAGCGGCGCGGCGCTGGTTTTGGGGGGGGGGGGGAGAATCGCGTGCGGGGGTCGGGGCGGCGTGGCGCGATTCGCGCGGCGCTGGTTTTTGGGGGGGGGAGAATCGCGTGGGGGGGGGGTGGGGCGGCGTGGCGCGATTCACGCGGCGCCCCTGCGATTCTCTCACCCGGCGGGGGTGGGGGGGTGGAGCATACCGCCCCCTGTGTCTGCGTGAGTCCCACTCCCACAACCCCATGTGCAGGGCAGGTGGATTGGCCACACGAAATGTCCCCTTCATTGGATAAAAAAATAATTTGTTACTCTAAATGTATTTATTTTTAAATGTTATAAGAGTCCCCCCCCCCCCCACCCCCCCCCCCCCCCCCAACTCGAATTCCTGACTCCCACCACCCTCTGGGTGAAACTGTTTTCCCTGACATCCTCTCTAAACCTCCTTAAATCTATTCCTCCTGGTCGTTGACCCCTCCACCAAGGGGAAAAGTTTCTCCCTGTCTACTCTATCTATGCCCCTCATAATTTTACACATCTCAGTCATGTCCCCCCTCAGTCTCCTCTGCTCCACGGAAAACAACCCCAGTCTATCCAATCTGTCTTCACAGCTAAACCTCTCCAGCCCAGACAACATGCTGGTAAATCCGTCCTATAATGTGGATCCCAGAACTACACACAACACCCCAGCTGTGGTCTAACCAGCGTTTTATACATTTCCAGCATAACCTCCTTGCTCTTGAACTCTATGCCTTGTTGTTGGGCCAGGATGCGCTGCGACACTCCAGTAACCCATTAGCCCCCCGTCAACAATCACAGTTTAGGTTTGCGCAGTGGTTACGATGGTGGAGCCTGCGAACCTCAGCGAGGGTTAACGCTTCCAGTAATGACACCGTAGCATCCTGGGGAGTCCAGACTCATACCTTTTTAAAACACAAACTTATTCTTTCGTGGGATGTGGGCGTCGCTGGCAAGGCCAGTGTCATGATATTCAGGTAAACATCATAGCAGATACATACTGATGGACAGATCAACGGACCAATCAACACACACACAACACCACAGCCAATCACAGGCAAGAGCATGCACAGTACAAAACAGGGAACACGACACTTCCTGAGCATTCCAGCAGGAGACAGCTCAGGGCACAGAGCTCACAGCAAGCCACTCAGACATCCACCATGTGCTGAGTGCCACTTCAAGATAGTATTAGGAATAGGTCCACAGATTCTAGGGTTATGATCGAACCTCAGTAACCAGTTTACCACTGTAAATAAATGCTAGCAATAAAACCCAACACAAGTTATTTCAGAGGGCAGTTAAGAGTCAACCGCATTGTTGTGTGGGTCTGTAGTCACATGTAGGCCAGACCAGGTAAGGACAGCAGATTTCCTTCCTTCCCTAAAGGACATTAGCGAACCAGATGGTTTATAAAGTTTCAAATTCTGTATTACGGAGACAACCTTCTGGTGAATCAGATAGACTAGGGCAGCACGGTAATGCAGTGGTTAGCACTGCTGCCTCACGGCGTCAAGGTCCCAGGTTCGATCCCGGCTCTGGGTCACTGTCCGTGTGGAGTTTGCACATTCTCCCCGTGTTTGCGTGGGTTGCGCCCCCACAGCCCAAAGATGTGCCGGGTAGGTGGATTGGCCGCGCTAAATTGGACAAAATGAATTGGGTACTATAAATTTATTTTTTTAAAAGATAGACTTTATGACAATGATGATAGTTTAATGGTTACCATTACTGAGACTAGCTCCAGATTCCAGATTTTATTGATTTAATTTAAATGCCGCCAGCTGCTATGGCGGGGTTTGAACGCATGTCCCCAGAGAATTAGCCTCGGCCTCTGGATTACGAGCTCAGTAATAATACATGTCCTTCAGTGCACCAAGAGATTGCGTAAGAGTGGGCCTAATTTTCTGCACAATAGTTGCATTACTCTCCATGATTGTACTGTTTAACATTTTAGAAAGATTTGTTCTCTTACATGCTGGGTAAGAAAGGAAAAAACCTAATGAGCATTTATATATTTTTTAAATAAATTTAGAGTAGCCAATTATTTTTCTTTTCCAATTAAGGGGCAATTTAGCGTGGCCAATCCACCTAACCAGCACATCTTTGGGTTGTGGGGGGTGAAACCCACGCAGACACGGGGAGAATGTGCAAACTCCACACGGACAGTGACCCAGGGCCGGGATTCGAACCCGGGTCCTCAGCGCCGCAATCCCAGTGCTATCCACTGCACCACATGCCGCCCTCCAATCAGCATTTGTGACCAACAACAACTTGCCTCAATCCGCCATCTTAAATGTAATAAAATGACCCCACAGTACTTCCCAGAAGCAGAAAACTGACAACAAGCCAAAAAGGAGAGATTAGCACAGGATAACACGGTGGCAGAGTGGTTAGCACTGCTGCCTCACAGCGCCAGGGACTCGGGTTCCATTCTGACCTTGGGTCACTGTCTGTGTGGAGTCTGCACGTTCTCCCCATTTCTGCGTGGGTTTCCTCCGGGTGCTCCAGTTTCCTCCACAGTCCAAAGATGTGCAGGTTAGGTGGATTGGCCGTGCTGAATTGTCCCCTTCGTGTCCACAGGTTAGGTGGGGTTACGGGGATAGTGCGGGGATTGGGACTAGATAGGGTGCTCTTCCGGAGGGTCTGTGCAGACCTGATGGGCCGAATGGCCTCCTTCTGCATTGTAGGGATTCTATGATAATCCAACACTTGCTCAAAGGGTTTGAAGAGGTTGTCAAGGAAGGAGAGGGCTAGCAAGAGAATCGCAGTTCTTAGAGCTCACTGCTCGTGCGCTGAACAAAGGAGGAATCTTGAGCAAGTTGTCCCTTAAGGGAGGTTTGTTCACATAACCCAGAGAACATAGAACATACAGTGCAGAAGGAGGCCATTTGGCCCATCGAGTCTGCACCGACCCACTTAAGCCCTCACTTCCACCCTATCCCCGTACCCCGATAACCCCTCCTAACCTTTTTGGTCACTAAGGGCAATTTATCATGGCCAATCCACCTAACCTGCGCGTCTTTGGACTGTGGGAGGAAACCGGGGCACCCGGAGAAAACCCACGCAGACATGGGGAGAACGTGCAGACTCCGCACAGGCAGTGACCCAAGCCGGGAATCGAACCTGGGACCCTGGAGCTGTGAAGTCAGGGGCACGGATTCCCCCTGCCCCAACGCAAGTGGAACCCCATTCTTGCATATATTTCAGAATAATGCCCTAACCTTTCCCAATTGGAAATGGCTGCCCACACTTCGAACTAGACAGCATGCATTTCACTGCGACAGAGTTGCAATATGAAGACAGAGAGCCTGGACAGCTGATGGCACAACCGTCACTGTCATTGCGATAGAATTGGAGCACGCGCAAGGGGCCCGATGTGGAGGGATGCAGTGCCCCTCACAGCACTTCAGCTGCAGTGAAGAGATCAGCCAAGAGTAAAGTGTGCGCGGTGAATATGTCCAAGTCTACCTCCTTCCTGATGGTCAGCTCCAGTATCTCCACCTTCACGTCTTTCCCCAAGTCGTGAAGGTTCTCGTGAAGATTGTCTTTGCTTCGGGGAGTGTAGGGAATAAAATCATTGTCCACGCGCAGGAAAACCACAGGCTCCTCACGGACACAATAAAACAGAATTTCCTGAAAGGAGGGAGGAGGCTCATTAGAAAAGAAAGACTTGCATTTATATAGCGCCCTCCACCATTGCAGGACACTTTAGGCAATGGTGTTTTTTCAAAAAATATATTTTATTCCAAACACAATCAATAATTTAAACAATCAGCAAAGCGAATACAACCAAACAGTAATAATCTTTATTAGTGTCACAAGTAGGCTGACATTAACACTGCAATGAAGTTACTGTGAAAATCCCCTCGTCGCCACATTCCGGCGCCCGTTCGGGTACACGGAGGGAGAATTCAGAATGTCCAATTCACCTAACAAGCACGTCTTTCGGGCCTTGTGGGAGGAAACCTGAGTGTCCGGAGGAAACCCACGGGGAGAACGTGCAGACTCCGCACAGACAGTGACCCAAGCCGGGAATCGAACCTGGGTCCCTGGCGCTGTGAAGCAACAATGCTGATCACTGTGCTACCGTGACGCCCATTACAGACAGCTTGTCATTTTTCCCTTATTATCCCCTTAACTAACCCAACACTCTCCCCCCCCCCCCCCAGACCCCCCATCCACCCCCCCAGACCCCTCATTCGAGTCTGAGTCATTTCATACACAGCGATGTGCTCCTGAGTCTAGTCACTGTTGTGATTTAGGAAGTGTGGCTGCCAATTTGCACACAGCAAGATCCCAGAGAATCCATTTCAGAAACGGTGACTGAGGGATAAATGTTGACTTGGACACCAAAGATCTCCCCTGCTTCTCCAACAGTGCCGCATCACCTCAGCACCACATTGAGGTGTCAGCCTAGATTTTGTACTCAAATCTCTAGGATCGGGCCTGAACCCACGACCCTCTGACCCAGAGGCAAGAGAAGGGTCAAGAGGAGTGGAGTGATGGCTGACTCCTTGCTCCAAATCGGATTGGAGAACCGGGGCTAGAATGTTTTACAATCTTATCTCCAACCTAGTGGTTAGCACTGCTGTCTCACGGCGCCGAGGTCCCAGGTTCGATCCCGGCCCTGGGTCACCGTACGCGTGGAGTTTGCACATTCTCCCCGTGTCTGCGTGGGTTTCACCCCCACAACCCAAAGATGTGCAGGGTAGGTGGATTGGCCACGCTAAATTGGCCCTTAATTGGGAAAAAAAATAATTGGATACTGTAAAAAAAAAAAAAAATGTTTTATCTTATCTCCAAAGCGTGTTTACATCTCGTCAAATTTCAAAGTCATCAGCTTCCTGATGTTGCCTCGAGTCCATAATGATAGAGCAGGTTTTAAACAATTATTTATCTCCCACTCAATGAAAATAGTTCTTTCTGGCATCTGATCCATTTATTTTTCGCTTGTTGACATTAATATCCTTACCATATTGTTTAATTTAACTTAGTACATCATGATTTTCTCCTTCAGGTACAAGGCTCTAAAAGGGTGTTGGCGACCATGAACTTCCACTGGATTGGTCCATGGTTAGGCTTGGCAAAGTACCGCAGTGGTTTGCCTTTGCCTTCTACGGTGTGGATGACCCCGTCATCGGGGGCATTGCACACTCATCCCTAGAGAATCTCGACAACAAGGACTCCTACACCAGACTCCTATTTATTGACTACAGCTCCTCCTTCAGCACCATCATCCCAGCCAAGCTCATATCAAAGCTCCAAAACCTAGGACTTGGCTCCCCACTCTGCAACTGGATCCTAGACTTTCTGACCCACAGACCACAATCAGTAAGAATAAACAATAACAGCTCCTCCACAATAGTCCTCAATACCGGGACCCCACAAGGCTGCATACTAAGCCCCCTACTCTACTCCCTGTAAACACGACTGTTTGGCAAAATTTGGTTCCAACTCCATCTACAGGTTTGCTGGCGACATGACCATAGTGGGTCAGATCTCAAATAATGACGAGTCAGAATACAAGAGGAGATAGAGAACCTAGTGGAGTGGTGCAACGATAACAGTCTATCCCTGAATTCCTACAAAAACTGAAGAGCTGGTCATTGACTTCAGGAAGCAAAGTACTGTACACACCTCTGTCTGCATTAACGGGGCCGAGGTGGAGGTGGTTAACAGTTTCAAATTTCTAGGTGTGCACATCTCCAAAAATCTGTCCTGGTCCACCCACGTCGACACTACCACCAAGAAAGCACAACAGCGCCTATACTTCCTCAGGAAACTAAGGAAATTCGGCATGTCCACACTGACTCTTACCAACTTTTACAGATGCACCATAGAAAGCATCCTATCTGGCTGCATCACAGCCTGGTATGGCAACTGCTCGGCCCAGGACCGCAAGAAACTTCAGAGAGTCATGAACACCGCCCAGTCCATCACACAAACCTGCCTCCCATCCATTGACTCCATCTACACCTCCCGCTGGCTGGGGAAAGCGGGCAGTATAGTCAAAGATCCCTCCCACCCGGCTTATTCACTCTTCCAACTTCTTCCATCGGGCAGGAGATACAGAAGTCTGAGAACACGCACTGTACCTCGATACACGTGACAACAAACAAATCCAAGGATTCATAGGTTGATAATTAAGTGGGTTTGGCCACATTATGGACACACCTCCATGGCCATCAAGTCCTGAAGCGGGACTCGAACCCAGAGCTTCTGGCCCAGAGCGGACGGCGTGAAGGGCAGTGCGACAAGACCACCTTGTGCATGGTTTACCGTCAAAAAGAACAGTTAATATCTTATAAATTTCAAAAAGGTCTCGAGCCGGTTGAGCTCCAAGCTCGTTCCAATCTTACGCTCTTCCTGCATTCACGCCCTTCTCCAGGGGTCGGTTAGCTAGTTAGCCAGATTGTGGTGCAGAATGATGCCAGTGGAGCAGGCCCGTATCCCCGTTCATGGAAGGCCTTTCCTTGCCCCCATGCTTGATATGGACTGGTGCCCCTCAAACTGTGCCACACTTGCGTGAGATGCTCAAGGTCCCTCATGCACCATGTCTAATTTTAATATTCTCATGTAGCCGGCAGAGAACCAGGTGGCGTTGAGGCCACAGTCAGATCAACCATGATCTTATTGAATGAGGGAGCAGACTAGAGGGGCTGAATGGCCTACTCCTGCTCCTAATTCAGCCAAATATTATCGTGGGCTTTACATGCTTTTGATTTGGATGTTGGTAAGGGTGGAAGGAATCTCACCATTGCGAGATCTGGAGATGGTATGAGTTTGGGTTGGAGACGGATTCCTGGACCTTTCCCAGCACAGAAGGTGGCCACTCAGCCCTTCGTGCCAAGGTGCAGTATGGGCAGCACGGTGGCACAGTGGTTAGCACTGTTGCCTCACAGCTCCAGAGTGCCAGGTTCGATTCCCGGCTTGGGTCACTGCCTGTGCGGAATCTGCACGTTCTCCCTGCGTGAGCGTGGGTTTCCACCGGGAGCTCCGGTTTCCTCCCACAGTCCAAAGATGTGCAGGTTAGGTGGATCGGCCATGCTGAATTGCCCCTTAGTGTCCAAAAAAGGTTGGGCGGGGTTACTGGGTTATAGGGAAAGGGTGGAGGTGTGGGCTTAATTAGGGTATCCCTTCCAAAGGCTGGTGCACACTTGATGAGTCTGCACTGTAAATTCTATGATGAGGTCCGGCTACACTAATGATTCCAGATTTCAGGTCATTGGCTGACAGTCTCCAATTAGAATTATTTAACCAATGGGGCGTTAACGCCAGTCTTTTTAATCTGCTTGGCAGGCCAAGTGTAAAAGCGACCTTGCTCTCGCCAGCTAGTCGTTTTCATGCAGCCGCTCCGGCAAATCTGGCTTCCGATAATCAATTGGTGTACGGAAATGAGAGGTGTCCAGAACATGGAACAACTCAGACAAAAACACATTGCGATCCGTGGAGTTGGGTCTCCACCCAAGAGGTTAGCAAATGAACAAAGCCGGGCACTGACCTCGTAACCTTCTTGCTGAAGCACTTGTAGAAGCCGTTTAAAACCATTGAGACTGGGTTGTCCCATTCCAAACACAGGAAAGCTCCCTTTGGCCTGCCTGAAGTTGGGTGCTCCATGGCTGCCAGTAGTGTTCAAGACATCTATCTTGCTGTGGACATCACAGACCATAAAATACTTCCTCTGAAACACAATGAAAAGTTCAATCCAAATCCAAAGGAGGCAGGATTAACTTCAAACCGCTCAAATATAATAATATAATAATAATCTTTATTATAATAAACTTTATAATTATCTTTATTGTCACAAGTAGGATTACATTAACACTGCAATGAAGTTACTGTGAATACGCTCCGGGGCCTGTTCGGGTACATGGCGGGAGAATTCAAAGTGTCCAAATTACCTCTCAGCGCGTCTTTCGGGACTTGTGGGAGGAAACCGGGGCACCCGGAAGAAACCCACGCAGACACGGGGAGAACGTGCAAACTCCGCACAGACAGTGGCCCAAACCGGGAATCGAACCTGGGACCCTGGCGCTGTGAAGCAACAGTGCTAACCACTGTGCTACAGTGCGGTTATGGGAATGAGGCGGAAAAGTGGAGTTGAGGTTTAACCCAGCAGGCCAGACTAAGAATGACAATTTGCATTTATATACGATGCCTATAATAGGGCGTAGTGTCACTAGATCACTCTCCCAGGGTAACCCTCTGGTAGACCCAGGTTCGAATCCCCCCCACGACAGGTGGGCGAAATTTGAATCAAATAAAAAATCTGGAATTAAAAGTCCAATTAAGCCATTGTCGTAAAAACCAGGTCTGGGTTTACTTATGTCCATTGCTAATGGAAATCTATCACCTTTACCTGGTCTGGGGGTGAGACTTAACTGCCCTCTGAAATGGTCCAGCAGGCCACTCAGTTCAAGAGCAATTAGGGATGGGTAATAAAGGTTGGCACAGCCAGCGACCCCCACATCCCATAAATACATTTTTCTTTCCAAGTCCCAAAACAAAATTTGACACTGAGCCACATAGGGAGAGGTTGGGACAGGTTTGTGCAGAACAGCAGCATCTTAAAGGAGGGAAACAGAGGGGGAGGAGTTAAGGAGGGAATTCCAGGCTTTATGAAGCAAGGCAGCTGAGGATGCAGCCGACAATAGGGGAGCAATTGCACAGGGTCCCAGGTTCGATTCCCCGCCGGGTCACTGTCTGTGCGGAGTCTGCATGTTCTCCCCGTGTCTGCGTGGGTTTTATCCGGGTGCTCCGGTTTCCTCCCACAGTCCAAAGACGTGCAGGTTACGTGGGGTTTCAGGGATAAGGCGGGTGAATGGGTCTAGGTAGGGTGCTCTTTCTGAGGGTTGGTACAGAATCGATGGCCTCCTTCTGCACAGTAGCGATTCTATGGGCACGAATTAGGAGCAGGAGCAGGCCACTCGGCCCCTCGAGCGTGCTACCCCATTCAATACGATCGTGGCTGATCTGATTGTCACCTCAACCCCACATCACTGCTGACCCCCGATAACCTTTCACCGCCTGGTGGTAACCTCAGGCTCCCATCCCTGCCGACCCCCGATAACCTTTCACCCCCTTGTTAATCAAGAATCTATCCAGCTCTGCCTTAAAAGGGTTCACAGATTCTGCTTCTACAGCCTCTTCAGGAAGAGAGTTCCAGGGAGTCTCAACCCTCGAAGAGAAAGTTATTCTCCTCACCTCCGTCTGAAATGGGTGACCCCTTATTTTATATCAGTGACCCCCTAGTTCTAGATTGTCCCAGAAGAGGAAAGTCGATTAATCAGTGATGCTCGAGAGGCTGGAACTGGAAGAGCAAAGGGATCAGAGTGTTGTAGAACTGGGGATGGGTGGTGAAGATAGGGAGGGAGAGGAAATTGAGGAATCTGAACACAACATGAATGGGGATTTTGAAAATGGCGGCATTGCGGGACCAGGGGCGATGAGTGAAACTATTTGATTGCTTACCAAAGATTTTGCTTTCCTCGTCCCAGGCATTAATTTTGTGTGGAACTTTGCCACCGAACAATTGACCGCCGCACAGAAAGGTGGCAGCCTGGAGCTAAAGGACGGAGCTATGGAGCAGTTTGTCAACTTCCTCGCCCCTGACGGAACAGCTCCTTTAGTCTGACACAAAAACACTGACAGCTGTAAGGAGAGTCTCCATTTCACAGATGTTGGAAAGAATTGGGGGGGGGGGGGCGCGGTTTTCTAAGTAAAATACTGGTTTTCAAACATTTCCTCATTCCTTGGCGGGGATCTTCCGTCCTCACTCGCGGCTGGGATTTCCCAGTGCCGCTGAACGTGGATGGAGCTTGGGCCGGAACGCCAACGTTTCCATTGCTGCCCGCAACGGGTTCTGTCACGGACAAGACCGGAGAATATCTCTCCCTTGACTTTCAGAGCGGTTTTCTTACAACAGGCATTCCTTTTAAAAATAAACTGTGGTGGCAGCACGGTGGCGCAGTGGGTTAGCCCTGCTGCCTCACGGCGCCGTGGACCCAGGTTCGGTCCCGGCTCTGGGTCACTGTCTGTGTGGAGTTTGCACATTCTCCCCATGTCTGCGTGGGTTTCGCACCCACAACCCAAAGATGTGCAGGGTAGGTGGATTGGCCACGCTAAATTGCCCCTTAATTGTAAATAATGAATTGGGTACTCTGAATTTAAAAAAAATAAACTGTCGCCGGGATCTTCCAGTCCCTCCGGGATCTCTATGGCATTTTGTACGGCTCCTTCAACCCACCGGGTTCTTGCCTCTGGGAAGGGTGGCACCCTGGCTCTGGGTGCCCTCCTGGCATGTCCCTGCGTCGGGGATCGAGCCTGGGGGTGCCCTGCACCTTTGGGGCACAGTGGGGGGCCCAAGGTCCCCGTTGTAGATGAGTTGGGGCTTTGGTGGGGAGGGATGTGCAGCGATCGGAATGCCATTTTTAAATCTCCTCCTGCACTGAGGAATTCTGGCGAGCGGAGCTCCTCAGAGCGGGAAAGGGGACGAAGTGCGGCCTGGGGGGGGGGGGGGCATTCCCCGCTTAGGCCCTGAATTGAAACGGAATCCTGACAGATAGCGTGGTGATTCTCAGCAAGGTGTGCCAACACTCGGCTCAGAGTCTTGCCTTAAAGGGGCATCGCCTGCACACCAAGAGGGAAAGAGGGGAGCAACATGCAAAGAAATGTGAGAGAGCTCGCAAGCTGCAAAAATCCTTTCCGATGCATCAGTCGCAGGCGGCAGTGAGATAGAAGACTTGCTGTTGAAATTCTCCCGGGCCTAGTCCAGACAGGTGCTGTCCCTTTAAGCAGCATTTGGCTGACAGTCGCCAGGCAACCTGCTTTCCTCACATTATGCACATTCACAAGGCAGAACGATGAAAGACTGATTGCACTGTATTCAGAGCAAGGGGAGATGAGGACAATATTTTTTATGTTTTAACCTCCAAGTGAATTGTGATCTGGAATGCGTTGCCTGAAGAGACGGCGGAAGTCGATTCAAGTGTGACAGGGAAAAATAAAAATTTGCAGGGCAACGGGGCGAGGACGAGGGAGCAGAACCAACTGGACGCCTCTACCAATGGGCCAGTATTGGTACTGTGGGGTGCATAATTGGCCACCAGTGTGACGCCTCCCAAGTTGAATTTCTATCCTGCTGACTTAATTGGAGTCCAGAGGCACCAGCCGCCGTACATGCCACCAGGCGGTTGCTTCTGCCTGAACCCAAGCCTGCCTGATCAAACAACATGATCAGAACGCCTCAGCTATTCCACCACGGGGGGTTTTAAATGGGGGCTTTGAACATTAAAAAAAGAACAGTGGCAAGCTCTGCTAAACTATTACAGATCACTGGTCAGGCCTCAGCCGGAGAACACAAATCCTGGGCCCCCACACGATAGAGGGGAGGTCGAAGGGTCCAGAGGAGAGAGGAGGTTTACCAGGACGATGCCAGGAATGAGGGAGCTCTGCTCTGTGGAGACTTGGGATTGTTTGCCTTCGATTAGGGAAGGTTATCGGAACTGTCCAAAATGCTGGAGGGGTTTAGACAGAACAAGCAGGGACATACTGTTACTTTTGGCAAAGTGGGTTAGTGACCAGGGGCTAGCTTTAAATTATTTGGCTAATAATAATAATCTTTATTAGGGTCACAAGTAGGCTTACATTAACACTGCAATGAAGTTACTGTGAAAAGCCCCTAGTCACCACATTCCACCGCCTGTTCGGGTACACGGAGGGAGAATTCAGAATATCCAATTCACCTAACAAGCACGTCTTTCGGGACTTGTGGGAGGAAACCGGAGCATCCGGAGGAAACCCACGCAGACAAGGGGGAGAATGTGCAGACTTCACACAGACAGTGACCCAAGCCGGGAATCGAACCTGGGACGCTGGAGCTGTGAAGGAACAGTGCTAACCACTGTGCTACCATGGCTAGAGGGGAAATGAGGAGAATCCTTTCCCCTACCCCATGCGGAGGATTAAGATTTGGAATATACTACTTTAAAGGTGTGGAGGGAAATTGGGTAGCTCTCCAAAAGAACTAGTATGGCTGTAAGGGGGCCAAATGGCCTATCCCTGCGGGGTAAGATTCAATGATGGCGCAGCTTAGCTTATGACCCTGGGAGCGTCCTCATCCGCACCCACGCTCCGCTTCACCTCAGCGGGACACACACACACACACACCACCTCCACATCATCAGCTTCCCCTCTAATCCACATCGCCCTGGACATCACTGCACTTGATCTCCTGTCTTACCTGAACAAGATAGTGTTCCGGAAAGTTATCCGAAATCCTACCAATTGTATAATTCGCTTTTAACAAATCGTCGTGAATCTGAAACTCCTCTTTGCAGTTATACCTGAAATAAAGAGATACAAATTATTTACCTCGCCAACAACATTCCGTTGACCTGCCGTCACATAAATACAATGGATGCAACAGGAAACATGCACTTCTCTCATCTCTTGTATCTAATGTTAGTGTCACCCCGCCCCCCCGCCCTCATTCACATCTTCGATCTTCTATCTTTTCAATTCAGCGGTCTTCACGATGAACCTCATGCTTTACTTCAGTTTAGTTCCCCCACTTCAAATCGCAAGCTTCATCTCTCTTCCTCCAACCTGCACACATCACCTCTCACCCTCCCATGGCAACTTCTGTTACTACTTATCAATGGAATTACACACAGATAAACACTCTCGGAGAATTCAGTGGATTTGGGGGTGGAGGTGGGTGGAGTGGAGGGGAGGGCAGAGGGATGGAGGGGAGGGGACAGTGAAGTGGAGGGCAGAGGGGAAGGTGGAGGGATGGAGGGGAGGATGGAGGTGGTGGAGGAGAGGGAAAGGTGGAGGGCATGGAGTGGAGGGGAGGATGGAGTGATGTAGTGGAGGGTAGGGTGGATGGATATAGTGGAGGGTAAGGTGGAGGGATATAGTGGAGGGGAGGGTGGAGGGATGGAGTTTCTGGGGGAGGCAGAGGGATGTAATGGAGGAGCGGGGAGGACGGAGGGACGTAGTGGAGGGGAGGGGAGGGCGGAGGGATCGAGTGGAGGGAGGGCGGAGTGATGTAGTGGAGGTAAGGGGATGGCGGCGGGATTGAGGGAAGGGCAGAGGGATCTAGGGGAGGGGAGGGTGGAGGGAGGGAGGGAGTACAGGGGATGGTGGGGGGATGGAGCAGAGGGTGGCAGGATGGAGAGAAGATCAGAGGGGAGGAGTGGAGGGATGGAGGGGAGGGTGGAGGGAAGGAGACTGGGGTAGGGCAGATGGTTGGAGTAGAGAAGAGGGTGAAGGAATGTTGTGGAAGGAGAGTGGAGAGATGGGGTGGAGGGGAGGACGGAGGGATGGAGTGGATCGGAGGGATGGAGTGGAGGGGAGGACGGAGGGGTGGAGTGGGGAAGACGGAGGGATGGAGTGGGATTGAGGTGAGTGGAGAGAAATGGGGCGGGAGGGAATGATTAAAATGAAATATAACTTGCTCTGTGACTCAGCCCTTCCTAAGATTGGGAAAAACTGCTCGAGGGAAGTGGGAAGAGATTCAATTTGATGCCCTGTTGTGCAGACGTATAGTTTCTCTCTGAGTTTTCCTTCACTGATTGGGAGGGCGGGCCTCCTCTGCCAATGACATAGAAACCTGAACGCGACTGGCTGAGGCCAAGTGCATCTTTCTGGGTGAATTGCTTCATCTTCACTCAGTACCACCCCATCCGTACTCAGGATAAAAGCTCCAATTGGCAATGCTCCTCCCGTGTCTGGGTGTCCACACTCCTTACCACCACATTATTAACGTTCCCTGTTTTAATTGACAATGAGAATAGACTGAGAACCAATGAGGGTACAATGGGCACCTACTCTTCATCGCTACCTAGTGGTCTGTGCTGGAAAATGCAAACAGGGAGGGTTCCAGGGTTGCTAGCCCCCCAGGATTGGACTGGAGTATCCAGAAATTAAAACAATAATCTGCTACAAGCAAACCAGAAGAAAGATTTAGGGGCAGTTAAAAGAAAGTACTTTTTATTTTCTTTGAACATTTCTATTTATTTGTTTGAAATGTATTGAAGAGTGGGGTGGCTGGAGGGGCAAAATGGCACTTTGGCAGCAATAGATCATGTGACCAAGCTGCCAGGCATACATCCGCCCACAATTGTCCACTCCGGACACACGGCAGGTGGTGATTGGTCAGAGTTGTAACGATGAAACCGCTGGGCTCCCTGAGTGGTTGAGTGAGGTACAGAGGGTGGCTGGCGTCAGTGGAACCACCATTAAGTCAACTCAGGTTGGACTTCGAGCCATTCAGACCATCCTGTCTGTGCCGGCTCTCTGCAAGAGCAACGCACCTCGACTCCTGGAGACTCCAGGGGGGTTGGCAACCCATGTTAACAGCACGGCCACAAGGAGAAAGATGTTGGACACAAGGGGGTGACCTTCTGGATACCCTTAACTGTCACCAACAGAGTTTAATGGTACGAGCAGCTGCTTTGAGTTGGCAAGATGCCATGAAAAATCATTTGTGGCATCTACTACACTTCAATTCACAGGGTGACACAGCCAATTAAACCTAACTGGATTATTTATCAATATAAACTGACAAAAATATGGTCTAGTTCTTGAAAAAATCAATTGCTTGCAGTCCGCACAACCAGAAATAAACCTGATGCCCCTTATCTGACATGAAGTGTTTGTGTTAAAGTTGGGCGGACTCTACCGCTTAAACTTCACGGGGAAAAGTACAGACTAGATCACAGGATCAGGCTATTGGGCCCATCAGAACTCTCGGTGCTATCCTGCACAGGAGCTGATTCGGGTTGTGGACCCTGCAGAATTGGCCCTGGAATCTCCAGGAAGTGAATGAAGATCGATCCCCTGGACTCTGCTGCGAGCGCCCCTGGGGACAAATTCGGCATTTTTCTGGGTTGTTTTCTTTGACCATTTGTCTTTACCAGACGTGAAAATATTGAAAATGGCGGCGATCGAAGGCTGTTGGGCCGGCAGTCAAGTATCACCCAATTGGGTGATGGGTCTTCTTGCTTTCCGATTGGCGGAGGAAGGCCGCGCGTCAGAAGGACGGATATGGCGGCTGGAGAGCAGGGAGGAAATCCAGAATTGAGAAGGTTTAAGGACCAGGGGCGAAATTCTCCGTAATCGGCGCGATGTCCGCCGACCGGCGCCAAAAACGGTGCAAATCAATCCGGCATCGCGCAGTGGAAGGGGTCTCTTCCGCCTCCGCCACAGTGGAGACCATGGCGAAGGCGGAAGGAAAAGAGTGCCGCCACGGCACAGGCCCGCCCGCGGATCGGTGGGCCCCGATCACGGGCCAGTCCACCGTGGGGGCCCCCCCAGGATCCCGGAGCCCGCCCGCGTCGCCTTGTCCCGCTGGTAAGAGAGGTGGTTTAATCCACGCCGGCGGGGCAGGCATTCTAGCAGCGGGACTTTGGCCCATCCGGGCCGGAGAATCGCCGGGGGTGGGGGGGGGGGGGCCACCAACCGGCGATTCCCGCCCCCGCCGAATCTCCGGTGCAGGAGAATTCGGCAACCGGCGGGGGCGGGATTCACGCCAGCCCCCGGCGATTCTCCGTCACGGCGGGGTTCGGAGAATCTCGCCCCTGGAAACCATTAGCGATTGTCGTAGAAACTCCATGTGATTCACTAGTGCCCTTTAGAGAAGGAAATCTGCCGTCCTTACCCTGGCCTGGCTTACTTGTAACTCCAGACAGTGTGGTTGACTGTCAACTGCCCTCTGAAATGGAATAAATCCCAAGGAACTGGACAAGCAGACAAGGAGCAACACTAGGCCTAGGCAGGAGACATTAGGGCAGCTGAGCGGCTAAAATAGGCATTCACCAGCCTCTTAAAGGAGATGGTAAGACAGGAGGGAATTTCAGAGCTTAGAGCTAGATGGTGACGGGTGTGGGGGATGAGCAAGAGGCCAAAGTTGCTGCTTAATCCTGAGCCGAGACCTGCTCCATGTTGGCACCTTGTTTAATAAAACCCTTTGCAGGTCCAAGCCCGTTCTCTGGCCTTGAGGCTGGTCACATTCAGTCCAACTAAAGGTCATTCCAATTGCCCCCTCCATGATGATTCATTCATGATGGGGAAGGAGATCAGAGATGCAGCCCCCACCCTCACTGCCTTACCCCAAGATCTACTGTCCGTGATCGTCAAGAGCCACGCCCTTTACATGCAGAGTAAAATTAATTGTCAAACCAGCGTTCCACCAAGACCCATTTCCCTGCTGGGGAGGTTTGTTAAAATTCCCCCCTCTGTGCCGATAGCCCCCTTGATCTTCCAAGGTCAAGAATGGTTTTAAGACATAAGACCATAAGTCATGGAAGCAGAATTAGGCCACTCGGCCCATCGAGTCTGCTCCACCATTCAATCATGGCTGATATTTCTCTCATCCCCATTCTCCTGCCTTCTCCCCATAACCCTTGATCCCCTTATTGATCAAGAACCTATCTATCTCTGTCGTAAAGACACTCAGTGATTTGGCCTCCACAGCCTTCTGCGGCAAAGAGTTCCACAGATTCCCCACCGTCTGGCTGAAGAAATTCCTCCTCATCTCAGTTTTAAAGGCTCGTCCCTTCAGTCTGAGGCTGTGCCCTCGGGTTCTAGTTTTTCCTACAAATGGAAACATCCTCTCCACGTTCACTCAATCCAGGCCTCTCAGTATGCTATAAGTTTCACTAAGATCCCCCCTCATCCTTCTAAACTCCAACGAGCACAGACCCAGAGTCCTCAACCGCTCCTCATTGAAAAGCTCTTCATTCCAGGGATCATTCTGGTGGACCTCTTCTGGACCCTCTCCAAGGCCAGCACATCCTTCCTTCGATATGGGGTCCAAATCTGCTCACAATACTCCAAATGGGGTCTGACCAGAGCCTTATACAGCCTCAGAACTACATCCCTGCTGTTGTATTCTAGCCCTCAAGCCTCTGATGTAATCTCCTTGTGCAACATCCAGGGCCGAATGGCCTGTACTGCGCTGTAATGTTCTATGTTGTATGTTCTAGATTGTGTGCTCGGTGTCCTACTCAGTTTTATGATACTCCTGTGAAGCGCCTTAGAAGTTTTTCATAAGGTGAAAGGCATTATATAAATACAAGTTGTTGTTGTAAAATAAGAGTCTCAATGGGGTGGAAAGACAGAGGGATCCAAGGCTACACATGGGTACACTGGGGGAGGTGGTGGTGTAATGGTATTGTCATTGGATCAGTAATCCAGAGACCCAGAGTAATACACAGAGTTTGAATCTCACCACAGCAAATGGTGAAATTTAAATTCAGTTCAATAAAAAATCTGGGTTTAAAGGGCCGTTGATGATCATGAAACCATTGTCGATTGTTGTAAAAAAAAAACATCTAGTTCACGAATGCCCCTTTATGGAAGAAAATATACCATCCTTACCGAGGTCTGGCTTACACGCGACTCCAGACCCAGAGTAATGTGGACAGCACGGGTTAGCACTGCTGGACTAACGGTGCAGTGAATGAGGGGAGAGGAGAGGAATTATAATGGGGCGGAGTGGTTAGCACAGCGCCAGAGATCTGGGTTCAATTCTATCCTTGGGTCACCGTCTGTGCGGAGTCTGCACGTTCTCCCCGTGTGTGCGTGGGTTTCCTCCGGGTGCTCCGGTTTCCTCCCACAGTCCGACGATGTGCAGGTTAGGCGGATTGGCCGTGATAAATTGCCCCTCAGTGTCCAGGAATGTGCAGATTAGGTGGGTTACAGGGATGGGGCGGGGAGTTGGCCTAGATAGGGTGTTCTTTCAGGGGGTCGGTGCAGACTCAATGGGCCGAATGGCCTCCTTCTGCAGTGTAGGGATTCTGTGGTTCTATGAGGAAGAACGAAATAACGCGTGTTGATGGGATGGGGGGGAAGTAGGGTGGGAATAGGCTCAAGTGGAGCATCAGAAAAACCAGCAGGGATTAGTTGGGCTGAATAGCCTGCTTCTGTGTAACCATTGCTTTGACAAGGACCTGCTTTGCCACTTTGCTCTTCCCACCCGTCGCGCCCCAGATCGAGCTGCACATGTCCGACTCACGTGATCAACACAGGTGCCACCTTGTTGGTGATGATGGATTTGGCCTTGTTGTGGATGCTGAGTGTCTGGAAAGAGTTGACACTGATCGAGCGCCGGCTGTCCGTCGTCCCGTTGCTCTGGTCGTTGTCGCTGGGTTGTCCAAGGGATACCGTTTGCTGAGCGGCACTGGCGGTTGTCCCCATAATCCACAGAGAGCTTCAAAAAGAGGAAAATGGCGTCAGTGGATGCCTGCACAGGATGGTGCAAGGGCCAGTGAGGGCTTTCATACCGACACCTCAAACAGTTGTCAACGCCATAATTGGGGCAGTACGCATAACCAGAATCAGAGAATCCCTACAGTGCAGACGGAGGCCATTCAGCCCATCGAGTTCACCCGACCTTCCGAAAGAGCACCCTGCCGAGGCCCACACCCCTGTCCAATCAGCTCAAATCCCCGTACCTAACCTGCACATCCCCGGGGCCTGAGGGGCAATTTATCGTGGCCAATCCACCTAACCTGCACATCTTTGGACTGTGGGAGGAAACCGGAGCAACCGGAGGAAACCCACGCAGCCACGGGGAGAACGTGCAGACTCCGCACAGACGGTGAGGCCGGAATCGAACCCGGGTCCCTGAGGCAGCAGTGCTAACCACTGTGCCACCCTGCCACCTCATTCTTTGGCCATTATCGCATTGCTGTTTGTGGGAGCTTGCTGTGCACAAATTGGTTGCCGGCATTCCATGGACATACATAAGAGTAGGCCATTCAGCCCCTCACGCCCATGGCACCATGGCAGAACCTCTATCTCAACGTCACAATCCCCAAACCTCTTGATGCCTTTGGTGTCTCGAAAATCTATTTCTTGCTTAAATACATTCAGTGATTTGGTCTCCACAGATTTCGGTGGGAGGGAATTCCACATGTTCACCATCCACTGAGCGAAGAAATTTCTCTTGACCTCAGGCCTACCCCTATCCTGGAGACTCTGAGCCCTTGTTCTGGACCCGCCCTCAGCCAGTCTGTCCATCCCTGTGAGAATTTTATACCTTTCAATGAGATCCCCCCCTCTCGTTCTTCTAAACCCCTGTAAACACAAGCCAGGTCAACCCAATCTCCCCTCGGGTGACAACCCCGCCATCCCAGGTGATCTGGTCTGCCAAATCTTCACAGCCCCCCACCCCCACCCCACCCCGTGGCGTGGCATTACAGGAGTGGCTACCCTTCAAAGGGGCTCCTCTGACTGTGAAGCGCCTCGGGGACGTCCTGAGGTGACGAGAGGCGCTATATAAATGCAAGTCTGCCTTTCTTTACCTCACAAATGGGAAGGTGGTGAATTCTCGGAAGCTGCCTCCTCAAACCCCGCCCCCTCAAACCCCGCCCCCTTGACCAGCTGGCAATCGCTGTCTGGATTACCACACCAAGAATGTGTGTTTGGCTGACATGGAGAAATGTTCCACAGCAATTCTGATCACAGGACACAAGAAAGCTGCTCGCCGTGTCGGGGGAAAAAAACTACCGCAGTTAGCGGTTTCTTGTTTTACAGTTAATTGACAGAAGCCGAACGGGGAGTACATTGGATTGGATTTGTTTATTGTCACGTGTACCGAGGTACAGTGAAAAGTATTTTTCACTGAAGTATTGAAAACAGATTTCACGACTTTTTAACCTTGGCTGTAACACAGTTGCTCTGTAAAATTCCACATTCATTTCTTGCTGTTAACATAACAATACTGCTTGAAAACCGCAGTCACTACCCTCCACTCCACTGATCTCAGTGGAAGACTGAGGAACACAGTTCTTTGTTTATTCTGAGTCTTTTTAAAGGGCTTACAATGATTTTCTATGCAAAACACGCACGCTAAACCTCAACATTCAGTGACGGAATGAATGAAAAATGAAGCATTGATTTAAACAACTTTCACTGGTCCTCTCCAGTGTTATTTTCCTCTCCCCCACCCCCTCCGGCTCTGCACATCTCTCTCTTCCTCACCTTGCTCCTTCAGCACCTCATACTGAATGGCTTGGCCTTGCCTGGTGAGCCTAGGAGCCAGGCAGTGGGGACTGAGCACAGTCCTCGCTCTCCTTGCCCAACATCTGACCACGCGCACTTCCAGTGAGAGTTACTGGGGGGCGAACGCGAGTCAGACACCTGAAGCCAATTGGAGCACCCTCACTGCTGCAGGGAGTGAGGGCGTTGCCACTGGACTAGCAATCCAGAGACCCAGGGTAATGCTCTGGGGGCCTGGGTTCGAATCCCGCCACGGCAGATGGCGAAATGTGAATCCAATAAAAATCTGGAATTAAAAGTCAAATGGTGACCGTGAAAACCATTGTCGATTGTCGTAAAAACCCATCTGGTCCACTAACAGCCGAAGGAAATCAGCCGTCCTTACCCGGTCTGGCCTCCACGTGACTCCAGGCCCACAGCAATGTGGTTGATCTTTAAATGCCCCCTCAAGGGCAATTAGGGATGGGCAATAAATGCTGGCTCATGAAGGTAAGCTCTGCAGAATAGGAAGCAGATCGCTCGCTCGCCAATGCCCATTTTACACTAAAGCCAAAGACCAATGTCAATGTGAGGAAGAACTTGCATTTATATAGCACCTTTCACGACCGTAGGATGTCCCCGAGCACTTCATGGCTGATTACCCACTGAGCTGTTGTAAACATGAGAAAACGTGAAGAGAGTATGCCTGCGGAAAGGTCTCCCACTCACGGCAGTGTGACAGTCTGTTGCTTAGTAACGTTAAGCTGGAGGTTAAATATTAAAAGTATAGAAAACTCTCCGGCCCTCCGTCACAATAACACCAATGGGATCTTTCTCTGTCCATCCGAGAGAGGAGACGGGACCCCTGTTTCACGTCACATTAATGGACAGCAACTCTCCAGCCATAGCCTGGGGTGTCACCGCCAAGTCCTTGGACTGGATCCTGAACCCGCAACCATCCAGCTCTTGGGGTAAGTGTGCTGCTGAGCTGGAACGAAGGAGCGAGTGTTTCCCTTTGTTCGACAAAAAAGGTTGTTCGATTCATCAGCCTGAGAGACAGAGCGTTTGGAATCACATGACGTTCCTCTATCAATTCCTATGAGTACAGAACAATCCCTCGTGTTCAAGAGAGGAAGCTACTCGATTGGCCGGGAGAGCAGTTGGCCTCAGCACCTCTGGGTCACAGGCTGTTTCGCACACTGGGCTAAATCGCTGGCTTTGAAAGCAGACCAAGGCAGGCCAGCAGCACGGTTCAATTCCCGTACCAGCCTCCCCGAACAGGCGCC